>NC_079450.1:42075384-42337884 GCF_903798145.1 Danio aesculapii | reverse complement strand
AGATTTCTTATATATATTTACATATACATATCCATTAACCACATAAACAGTAGACACATCATCTGTGAGCATATACAGTTATTAGTTAATTTTTAAATTTTAAAATTAATATGCATTTTCATTTTCTGTATCACTGTGTTTATGTCTGTAAAGCAAAATGCTGGGTTTCACACAATTGTTGTCCCAATGTAAATCATTAAGTTAAACAAGTTGACTGAACATAAAATTAAGTTGTTGCCCCCCAAAAACTAAAGAATTGTGTTGTTTCTGCTTATTTTAAATAAGTAGTTCGAAAAAAAAATTCTATAACATATAACAACAAATAATAATATTTTTTGGAGTATGGTGTCTTGATTTGAGTCTCCAAAGGAAACTCCTTTGCAACTTTTTTTTACAGGAGTCTTGGTCTTGTGTGAGCGTGTATCTATGAGGAAGGGAGTGAATGTTGACAACCTATGCAATGCATGTGACTTCTGTAGATAGAATTTGAACTGCCATGTTTGCCCATGGGTAACTGACATCATCAAAATGTTGACTTGTAGAAAACAAGATTTGACTATATATGTTTTAAATCTAAGTTCATAACTTTATTTAATAACAGATAATGATAAAATACCTGTAATATGAAGAATATCAGTCAGTGTAATTCATATTACAATAAAAAATTATTATTATTTTTAAATTACTATACATTTTTATTTATTAACTTTTTTATTGTAATGTTTATATATTTTTTCTATAAAAAATATTTATTTTGTTTAGTTTAGTTTATGTAGTTTATTTTTGCTTTTTAGCTAATAAATGTTGCCCGTTTATTTTATTTCAGTTAAGGAATTTTGATCTCATGAATGTTTACTCATGTTCTGAATTACACATGGACTTTTAGAATTTACAACTGTTGTATTTTAGAGTTTAAAATAGAGTTTAGAGTTTGTTGTAAATGTTTAGTTAATTTTAAAATTAAATTTTAACCTTAGAAAATATCTGTCAGAAAATTACTAATTCATACATTTTAGCAATGCATGTGATCTAAATAAATGAATGAATTAATGAATGAATGAAAAAGAAAATCATTGATTTTCTGTCTGTCTAAAGAAACATTTCTCCATATATGTAGTCAGTGCATTCACATTATATCTTTTAAACCACATTCTGATAAAGAGAAGATGTTTCTTTTTCTCTTCTTTATCTGCTCACCCAAACCACACTCTGATAAGAAAGAGAAGTCTACATTTCTGCTCTAATTGCATATTACTGGAGAATAATTTTATGCAAGATGCAATCAGACAGAAAAATCTATTTTTTGCTAGGCACGTCATATATTCTTAAATAAATTAACATTAGATTTGTATTACCAGACACATCAGTTACTAAAGCCATAGGTACTTACCACAGCTGAAGATCTTATTTATTTATTTATTTATTTAATTATTTATTTATTTAAATGTTCATAATGAACTAAAACTGAACAAAGTAAAGTTGCCTCAAAATTTAGCTATAATTAATTGTAACAGCCTATCTCAAATCATACAGAAATTTCCAGATGATTTGCAGAAAGTAAAGATACTATCTCAAATATTGCAGCTTGACTGTAAGTAAGATGTAAGTTGTGATATGTCGTAAGTAATTATCTCTGATGTACCACTGATAAAAGAAAATTACATAAAACTGTACCACAACTTCAGTATTTAGGTCTGAGAATGCCACATAAATGGTGCAAGTCCAGCTACTGCAGTTTTATCACTTACATTTTTTTTTACTTTTTGTAGCATGTAAGGATAGATGAAATACTCAATAATAAATTCTCAGATAAATACATTAAATAAAAAAACTAATAAAAATAAACACATATATAGAATGTAATAATGCACATTTTAGTACAGGTAGTAAAAAAGAGAGTTAAGTGCATGTAAAAGGCAAAATACTTTACTTGGAAGGGCACCCGCTTCATAAAAAAACATATGCCAGAGTAGTTGATGGTTCATTGCACTATGGTAACCCCTGATAAATCAGGGACAAAAGCTGAAAAAAATGAACCAATGGATGATTATTTTAGTAAATTTTTGTGAAACTTACACACCTATGTATACCAGACCATGTTCACTGAAGTCTGTAAGGTTAAGCACAAGCTTGGTGATGGGATCCTTTTATGTAAAAAAAAAAAAAAAAATTACATTTACAGGGAAGTATTCCACACGGAAAAATTCCCCAAAAAACTTTAACTGAGTATTTTTTTTGGCCAAATATTGTCCAAATATGTATACCACTACACTACATGGTACTATTATTATTATTATTTTTTTAAATAAAATTTGTAAATGCAAAATTATAAAATAGATATCATTAAATATAAATGATTTGGGATTCTTTTCCTACCTTATGAAATTACATCTCATCTCGAGTTAGGAAATCTGAAATTAAGCCATTAAGTTTGACAACTCACTCTCAGGTCTGTTACTAAACAACCAACACTGTGCAGGCTGCTGATGAGTTAGCCTAAATAAAATAAATAAACAAATACTCTACTAATACTCTGTGATGCTTTGTTGGTATCTGTAATGCTAATTCCAGTTTATTTGCTAACTGTAATATCACATTGTGCAGGACTCTGTAATTTCTTAAATTAGTGTTTAGTCACTAAAATGTAACACATCTTTGCGATTCTCCAAGAGTCTTTCTATCATTAAACATCTTCGTTCTTTATTTTCAGTCAACAATAAATGTAATTCCATTGTTGGACAGCTCAATTATAAGCAATTTTTCCCATTAGCTTTTAAATAATTTTAGTTAGGACAGGTGTTGGGTTGCAATAAAGTAAGGACTTCAGGTTTTTAGGATTTTTTGTCAAGGATGCACTTGCCACTTGCAATACCACTTTGTAGTTAAAATAAAATACATTTCCATGTAGCTGTTTGACAAATTTACTGAAAATGTACTCACAATGATTGAAGGGATTGATTGTTGTTGCATTTAAATAGCAGTTCAGTTTGTTCTTCCGTCACAGCATTCTGCATTGTAAAGTAATGAAAAACCTCAAGATTCCACTAACGGAAATCCTTGAGTTGAACATAAGAATGCTATGACAGGTCAAAAAACACACACAAGAGAAAGAATGAAAGAGACAAAAAGAGAGAACCTGAGAACATCAAAAGCTTATCACTTTTAAAGAAACCTTATATGCAAACACTCCAGGGACAAACTGTCATTTTTGAAGCCTATTTGATAAATGAATATCTAAATAAATAATCTACAGTTGAATACACACTTTTTTTTCCCAAGTATTATCATTAAATAGAATTGTTTAATTACTAATTTCAAATGAACTAATTTCCTTTGTCTTTGCCATGAGGACAGTACATAATATTTTACTAGTTATTTGGCAAGACTGTGCAGAATAGTACACTATGTTTACCCCTTCCCCTCTGCACTTGAAGGGGTGTAAGGGGTATGTATAAAAATATTCTTTTAGGAAATGAAACTACTTGACACGCACTCATCATCATCATGTTGTCACTAGCGCAATTTATGTTTTCAATAATTCATATGAAAGTTGAGCATAGTGTACTGCATGAGCATTGTGATTACGACATCACATGCTCCAGCACCAAGACCATTGATACAGTGATTGCCCAGTTACAAAAAAAGCACAGTGCACTTACTAATATCAACAAAAGGAAGTGCAGTGCATTTTGCGAACAAGCCTCAGGGTGTTTCAAGATGCACAAAACTATACTTTGCATTTACAGTGCCCGTTTTCAGTGATGTAACCACAAGAAAACAGCATATCAGACATGCTGTAAATAACATTTTCACATCCACCAGACTTTTCTGACAGACTGGCCTATTCTGTCAAAACATCGAGCAAGGTTATCAGAATTTTAAAAACATAAATATTTTACAGCAATTTTTAAGAGAATTTTGTTAGCAAAATTTTGCTCTTTTTTTCTCAAAATGTTTCTTTAAAGATCATGACTGTAAAACATTAATAACATTATGAATGTAACAAATCAGCTTGTTTGTTGTAAAAATTGGGACTACCCCTACCCCTTGTTTTGCGTGTTCAAGTGAAGGAGTAGGGGTGTCCCAATTCTCTTCAGCTTCAGAAAAAGGACTAAAGAGAAGGGGTAAGGGGAAGGGCTAAAGGGTAAATTTGGGACTGGGCCCTAGTATTGAGCTTAAAGTGCATTTTAAAACCTTTAATTAGACTGGTTAATTAGACTAACTAGGCAAGGCTAATAGGCAAGTCATTGAACAACAGTGGTTGAATTCTTATAATAATAATAACAATAATAGTAATAATAATAATGGTATTGATTAGTGTGCTTATAATATTGATTAATTATTAATAATATTGCTGAGAGCCACGAGCCCAATGGAGCGAGTGTTTACAAGTGTGGAGTCACGTGAAGGAGCTCTAGATGGAAAGTTTTGTTTTGTGTTTACCTTATGATTAAAGTTGTTGCCTGTTCTCTGGTTCCCGCCTTTGAATGAGTGAGTTTTAGTTATGTTCAGAAAAAACAAAACACCCGCAAAGAAACCTCGACACAGAGGAACATAAAAGCTTACTGCCAGCTAGCATTTCGGAAGTGTTATTGCAGAGCAAGGCAAACAGCATGCAGAAGTATAAATGCATGACTACACGCAAGGCAGGTGCTGTGGGTCATGCCAATTACTCAATGCAGAAGTATAATTCAGCCTTTACACAGTGGATGCCAGAACCCCAGCACCGTGCTGGGAAACACCCATACACTCTCTTTTTTCACACAAACTAATATACAATAGCCAATTTAGTTTATCCAATTCACCTTTACAGCATGTCTTTGGACTGTGGAGGAAACCCATGTGAACATGGGGAAAACATGCAAACTCCACACAGAAATTCCCACTGGCCCAGCCAGAACACAAACCAGCTTCCTTTTTGCTGTGAGGTGACAGTGCTAACTTGAGCCACTATGCATGCAATGCAATGCATGCAATCAACTGCAATTTATAGACTTGCAATTAGTCTGTTACAGCGTTGTGGAGGATATTTGCAGAAATGTTGTAATACTGCCAAATTTTTTGGGTTTTCAAGCATAAAATGCCTTTTCAAGTTCATGCCACAGCATCTCAATTGCATTCAAGTCATGATTTGACTAGGCCACTCCAATGTTTTTTTTTTTCTTCAGACATTCAGAAGTATACTTGATGGTATGCTTTGGATCATTGTACTGCTGCAGAGCCCAAGTTCACTTCAGCTTGAGGTCACTAACAGATAACAGCCATAACAAACAACAGAAAGCATCATATAATGGGACCCAGTCCACATAAAGATGCTTTCTGGCAAAACCGAGCAGTGCTCAGCAGTGGTTATCACCTTGGAACTCTGCCATGCAAACAATTTTTTCCCAGTCTCTTTTTTATGGTGGAGACTGGAACATTCACCTTAACACTTTGAGAACTGCAGGGTTATAATAAACGTTAATTTTTTGTTGTTGTTTGTTTTTATCAGTAGTTTTCCAATATAACAGATCTAATTTTTAAATAAAACAATAATTGTCTTTAATACATTATTTAAAAATATTTTAACAGCTTTAATTTTGAATTTATTTTCATTAATAAATTAATTTTCATTATTTCATTAATTAATCATTAATTTATTTTCCTTCGGCTTATTCCCTTTATTCACCAGGGGTTGCCTCAGCGAAATGAACCGGCAACTTATCCAGCATACGTTTTAAACTGCGAATGCCCTTTCAGCTGCAACTCGGTACAAGGAAACATCCATACACACTCATTCACACACATACACTACGGGCAATTTTGCTTATTCATTTCACCTATAGCACTTTGGACTGGGAGAAACCGGAAAATTAAAATTAATGCAGGGAAAAATATGTAATGTCTGTAGTCTGGACTAGGTTCACAGTGAAATTCAGATATTTCAAAAATAAGCATAAATATCTGCCACAGGAATGTCAGAATGATAAAGCATTTTACTTACATTCTCTCTCTCCCTCTGTCACTCTCTCTCTTTCTCTCTCAATTCAATACAATATTTGCTTTATTGGCATGACAAATGTTACAAAGGACAAATGTATTGCCAAAGCATTTATAAAGTTTACATAAAAAAGAACATACATATATAATAAAAAACACAGTAAATAGTAGTAGTAAAAAAGATATAATAATAATGAAATAAAATAATAATAATTCAATATATCATATTATTCATATATATCAATAAAAATAATAATAGATCAGAATAAACTGTACATTTAACAAACAACATTTTAGGATAATAGTAATAAAAACATTAATAAAAACAATAATAATCAATATACTTAAAATTATTAATTTGCAATAATCTAGATGTATGTTTGTGTGTGTGTGTGTGCGTGTGTGTGTGTGTGTGTGTGTGTGTGTGTGTGTGTGTGTGTGTGTGTGTGTGTGTGTGTGTATTTGCAAGCGCATCACTGATGTTTTATTGGTCTCCTTTCTTTTTTTGTGACAGGCATTAAAGTATTGTGCCACTTTAAGGAAACAATTTGCTTTTCCTCTGGTCAATACTGAAGCTGTGTTTTATTGGCTAATTCAGTGAATTTGAGGGTAAATGCTCTGGAGTTGGGGGTTGAATGTTTCTCTGATGTGCTGATAGTTTGTGCAGCGTCTCCACTTCTGCCTGGGCACAGTGTGGGCAGATGCGGCTGTCTCTGGGTTGCCAGTTCTGTCTGTATTGGCCTGTCAAAATGCGAGCACTCAGCCTGGTCATTGTTGTTCTTATTTTACTGTCCCTCACTTCACTCAGATATGTTGCTGTGGTATAATCTCTATTTAGGTCTAAATAACATTTAAGTTTACTTTGTTTTCTTGCTGCTTCATTTCAATAAATCAGATACTCTTCTTTTCCTGCATTTATCATTTGATTGGGCTTTATTTTGTGGATGAGCATGTACATGTCCTGATTCTGCCTGCTGTTAGTCACATTTGTTGTGTTGGTTTGTGCTTGTAGCCTCAGGATCATCTGAATCAGGGGGCGTTTTTCAATGTCCATTTCTTGATTTTTGAAAAAACGCATTAAAATGATAAAAGTTGGGGTCACTCATTTTTTAAATTTGTTTCCAAAATTTGACAGCTCGTTTCTCAATGCTTCTTGCTTCTCTTTCAGCTTTCCATTAGCACTTATTTTCAACCCAAGATATGTTTAGCTTCTGTCTCTCTCTAATACTCACATGTCATTGTTAAACCAAATTTTCAGAAGATTATAGAACCCAAAAACCCAAAGCTTTGTGAGTTCAATGGGAAATAATATCTCTTTGATTTTCAAGGTTTTGGTTGCGGAATATGTGTCATAATTTCAGAGCTTTTGAAGACATAAATGCATATAAGAGTAAGAGTGAAAAAAGGTGTGAAACCCCTACATGCAACAATGTGGTAAATATATTAGTGTGCTGAGCACATATGAGTTTTAACTTTCCTTTCATAAAATTTAACTTTTTAAGTGTTTGGTCTATATGAATACATACAATTTCTGATTTCTAACTCTTAAACTTTTAGATTAGTTTGTTCTGTTCTAATGCTTTACTTCATAAGAATGCAGAAAAACAACACCAAAAAGGCAGGTGATGGAAAATATAGTATTCAAGCTCTGCAAGCACACCTGTAAACTTGTGTGCCGACACACACACATACAAACGGGTGACCACAGCGCAGAACAGCATTGCAGCTGGTGAACAATTCACCGGCAGTATATTCAAAAAGTGTGTGTGTGTGTGTGTGTGTGTGCGTGTGTGTGTGTGTGTGTGTGTGTGTGTGTGTGTGTGTGTGTGTGTGTGTGTAGTTAGAAAGTAGGGCAACACTGCAAAATGCATTTTTCTTAATGCACAAAAAATATATTAACAATAATAGCAAAAAGTGTATTCAATAAAATGTACCCAATTTCTTTGCGGTTCTGTTCATCAGATTTTGATCAAAACACTGAAGTATCTTTCTACTCATAGTTTCCAGTGTGACTGATGCTTTTTGGTGTGACAGGTGCACTGTTGTTCTTGTCTAACACAGAATAATGAAGTTGAACAGCAATAAAACATTCTTTGTAATTTTCTTTGTAAAAACTCATCATTGATATTTAAATAAATGTATTCTCAAAGTGTATCTGTCACATAAACACTATAACACTAGTAATACAAATTACTACTTAATAGGTTTTAAGTTTATTTATTTATTTTGTATTGCATTGTAGTTTTATTTGTTTCCATTATGTAAATTGCATGAGCTTAGAAGACACACAAAGAAAAAGAAATAAAACAAAATGAAGAATTAGGAATGGCCTAGTCAAAGTCCTGATTTGAATCCAATTTAAATGCTGTGGCATGACATAAACAGGCATTTCATGCAAAAAAAAAAAAAAAAAAAAAAACTCCAATGTGGCTGAAATACAACAACTCTGCAAAGATGGGTGAGCCAAAGTTCCTCCACAATGCTTTAACAGACTCATTGGAAGTCAAAAATGGTTAATTGCATGCTAAGGGTGGCCCAACTAGTTATTAGGTTTTAGGCCAAACACTTTTCACAAAGAGATATGTAGTTTTGTATTTTGTTTTCCGTTAACAATTAAAACCTTGATTTCAAAAATACATGATGCATTTACTTGTGTTATCTTTGACTAATATGTAAATTGGTTTGGTGATCTAAAACATTAAAGTGTGACAAACATGCAAAAAGAAAAAAGAAAAACAGAGAGAAATCAGTAATAGGGGGTAATAAATCAATAAATATTTTAGCCCCTTAAGAATTTAACTACTGTTGTCCAATGACTTGCCTAAATGGCTTAACTTGCACAATTTTTTTGTGGTTATGTTCATCAGATTTTTATCAAAACACCAGAACATCTTTCTGCGAATAATTGTCAGTGTGACCAATGCTACTTATTGTGATGGATGCACTGCCATTCATGTCTAACACAATATAACAATGCAGAAGAACAGCAGTAAACTGTCTACATAAGATCTGTTTTGTCTGAAAAACCCTAATTTGAATAATATTTAAATTAATGTATTCTCAAACTTTATTTGTCACATAAACATTTTACCATTAGTAATACAAAAATTATTATGTCTTAAGTTATTTTGTTGTATTGGATAAAAAAAATAAACATATAGCGAAACTGCAGTTGAATATGCAAACTTATTCTTTAGTGTAACTATTTTACATACTTTATTTTCCTTGTTTATTAATAATTACAGTAATCTCGTTAGAATGATGAAATGAGTTATGAAGGAATTTTCCAGTGACAGATATTAAACAAACATCAAAAAATATCAAATCTCTTTACTTTAATTATTTAATATTAGATAGATACAGCACAATGGCTAATGTGACCTAGCAATAAAATACTTCTAGCATTTAAATTATGAAATTTAAATTTCATCATTAATCATTACATGATTAAATTCAAGGTTGAAATAACCCTTAGCATGCAATTAAACAAAGATTAATAAAAATGGTGACAAATGTATCACTCACTTTTAATTTGATATAGTTTTATTATATTAACACTTTTACTTTCTATTAAGAAATATCATAGATTGTTTAGATCGCAAGTCATGTCACCGTTTATATTTGTATTTATTTATCCAGCAAAATCAATGACAAGAGGTAAATCATAAAACTTTTTGTGGTGGAAATCTGGAAATGTTTTATGTGTAAAAATGTCAGTCGCACTAAACAAAAAGTTTTTAATGAGAGCTTCAGTGCAAACCTGCACCTGATAATGCAAAGTGATAAAATACAAGACAGCTGACTTCAGCAACTCCTGCTTGAATGATAGCAATTTTGATGAGCAGATACTTAACATATGTGATGTGGGCTGCTATGGAAAATTCTGTTTGAAAGGACGGTACAAAAATGCACAATTAAGAGTCATTTCTGAACAATGTCCACAACCACAAGGGTGACAAATGAACATTATATGATACTTTTGGAGTCCTCCGTTTGGACTATGCAGAGACTTTATCATTTTAGATATAATATTGCAAGTGTTTTAAAGACTGTCAGAAACAAATTGCTTCAGAACAAGAGATGTTGTTTTCAGAGTGTTTCTGTAAGTGAGCTTTTATCTTGCAGTGTTCTTTTTTTAAAGAGATACAACATACTATAAGTTTTATCAGAAGACTCTTCATCATAACTTCAACTGTGATTCTAATCATTGTAGCCACAAAAACACAAGATAAACAAAATACTGATACATCTATTCATTTAATAATATCATGGCTTTTTGTCTGACTAATTGCTTACTTCTCTAGATTAACTTTCTCAGTCTATGTTACTAACTTCTTGACTACAAACAATTAAAGTTTAAACAGTTTTATAATTCTAAATAATTATCTATCTTATCTTTGTTGAAACACTGTGCAAAATTATTAATAAAATCAATATTAATTGATAATTATACTATTTAAACTGCAAGTATTATGAACATTAGCTGATCATGCATTTTACGTTTTACATGCACAATGACAGAAACAATCCTGTAAAACATTCTTTTTAGAACAATTGTTATTTTAGATTTTGAACAGAAAGATCACTTAAAGTTAAATTTATATATATATATATATATATATATATATATATATATATATATATATATATATATATATATATATATATATATATATATATATATATATACTTTAATAATCTATTCAAAATGTTAGCACAAAAATTTGTTTTTACTTGGATTTTTTTCCACTTAAAGTTTTACATAATGTTTGCAAAATGATAGAGATGAAATATTTGTTTTTCATAACTTAATTAAAACTAGCTAAAATATTACAAAATAAATGCTTTCTACACCTTGAAATATGATTATTTAATTTTTGAAAAATTCTATACCATAATTTAGATAAAGGCTTAATGATCAAAAATAAATTGTGGAAATTGTGTAGCTTTCTTGATGTTGGTGTGCTTGAAAATCCCTTTTACTAACTCAATAAGAAAATGACACATCAATGCTGCACCACTTTGCACGCATTAAAAACTCCTTAAAAAAACATGAAAATAACAAGAATGAAAATTTCTATTAGCTATTCAAAATGTATTACATTTTCTGTAAAAATGTATGATTGCAAAAGCCTTTTTTTCATACTAAACAGATTATTTTAGCAAATTTTAAAATACAAAAGGCACATACATTATTGGCACAAAAATACATGTCATCATTTTCATACTGAAACTGTAAATGAAAAACTTGATCTCCAAATCAAAGCCCATCTGACCTACACTGCTTTCTACAGTTCTACAAATACCTGCATATTATTTTATGCATTCAATGAAAGTTAATATGATATGATTTAATATTCATTGACTCAAGCATTCAAGAGAAAACTAAAGTTTTTGGAGTTTTACATAAAGAACAGAGTAAACCTCCAAATAGGCCACCTGAACAGCATATACTCATTTTGTCCTAAACAAGTGTAATGCATTAAACAGAAAATCAATATGAACAGTGTTTTGCAGCTTTGTGCTAAAAGTTGCACAAATGAAAATGAAAACAGCTTACAAAGCATGAAGATGAGTTCTGTGTGATGTAAACAAGCATTTGTCACACACCCACAGAAACATTTGTAAAAAAAAATTACATACTTGCTAGGCCAAACACAAAACATAAATGCCTACCTCGCATCATCTTCACAGAATGTGTGAACAGCTGTCTCTCTCTCGTGAAGATATATGTCTTAATCACTCAATATTGCTGACAGCTCAGTCTCACACTGTTAATCAAACTTCTGAACATGTGATGTTGTCGCAGTGTGGGCGATGACAGAGAGACTAGGTGGTTTGCTTTGGTAGGTGACAGAGAGAGAGAAAAAGCATTTGTGTCTTTATATCCGAGAATGTCAAAGAGGCCTGTCCCTTAACTCAAACTATAGACAGATCTGTAAACTGTAGACTCTCTCTCAGGAACGCATACATGAGGACCTTTATGTGCTGTTTCTCTGTCTGTCTATAGATGGACTAAATTTCAGCAGAAAGCAGTTATGTTTGCACATCCTTCTGAAATCAAGAATCAATCGATCACTCTAGTACCGGACACAATAATCAAAAAACTCTCAATTCATATCAAAATATTCTGAACAAATTTGAATTATTAGAACACATTAAATTATTACATTCACTGTAAAACCCAATAAGTAATGGTAACACGAATCATTCGAGGTAACTGATTGCAACAAATCATTTAGATTCAAAATCTAACCCTAATAAACCATGTGAACTCAATCCATTTGAGAACATAAAACCATTCGAGCACATTAACATTCAATAAATTAAGAGAACTCAAACAAGTTTAGTAGTGTATGTAAAAACCCAAAAAGATAAGGCAACTCAAACAGTTTAAGGACATCTTTGAGTACTGTGAACTTAATCCATTTAGGTTAAAGTAATGAGATATGTGATTAGTGATTAAGTGATAATTAGAGATTAGTGATAAGTGATTAAGTATTACTTGAGCATTAATGATGAACACCTGCTGTTAACAAGTAGGATTACTGAGGAGAAACTACAGTTGACTTCAGTCACAGCCTTAAAAGAAATAAAACAAATTCAGTTGATCAAAATTTCAGCAGAGGATCATTTAACAATTCTTGGTGAAGTTTTTTATAAAATAATTTTATGATCCTAGATAGCAGATTGATTCACTGTTGAAACTCTATCATTATCATCATTTTGGTTGAGGTTGAATATTCAGAATTGAATTAAATTATGAATCAACGTTGATAATTCAATTACTTCCCATTGTTGTTAATAATTATATTGAACCAATGTTGATAATTTACCCATTTCTTACCGTTGAAAATACTTACATTAAATTAATGTTGATATTTTGGTCATTTACTATTGTTGAAAATAATGACATTGAATAAATGTTGATAATTCAACCATTTCACAACATTGAAAATACTTGCATTGAATTATCATTGATAATTTACCCATTTCCTAACATTGAAAATCCTGATGTTGAATCAATGTTGATAATTTACCCATTTCCCAACATTACAAATACTTACAGTGAGTCAAAGCTGATGATTCAATAATTTGCCTTTGTTGAAAATACTGATATTAAATAAATGTTGATAATTGACCTATTTCGTAACATTGAAAATACTTACATTTAATCAACATTGATAATTCAATGACTTGCCATTGTTGAAAATACTCACATTAAATAAATGTTGCTAATTTATTCATTTCCCAGCACTGAAAATACATTGAATCAATAATGATAATTATTTTATTTATTTATTTATTTTTATTTTAAATTGCTTTACGTATACATACATAATATTATTGTTGCATAAAAATCTGAGCACAAATTAAGCAATCTATTATCTGGTATGGCCTATCTAATACACAACCCTTGCTCAACAAGAAGTGGCATTACACAAACCGATCTCTCGGTGCGTGTGTGTGTGCTTATGTGTGCAAGCGTGCGCCAGCAAAATATCGTGACAGCCATTCAAATACATACAGAGCCGCCCACTTTGTGATTGCTCTCACGGTACTTTGAGCCTTATGCTGATTAATCAAACCATCAAGTGCTGGATTTGAAGCGAATTGGTTAAGATGACTGAATAATTTGCCATAGAACTTTCGAGAGAAGACAGTGGAAACCTGACGATTTTTCAAGCTGAACCTTTTGGGTTTTTAGTCTTTGGAAATGGAGTGATACAGAGTAAGTGTGTGACATTTGAAAATACATTTGCATATTCAGCCTCAAACAAAATGTGCACCTTAAAGCACACAATTAAATGTTTTTTTGTAGTCGAGTTGAACTGTCATGTATATTATACTTATGAACATAAATCTTGTCAACAGTCATCAGTTCACTTCGTTTATGAACCTCAACGGCTGCTGATATGAAGATATAAAGGTAAGTTGTTCTTCCCCTGCCCTTAAATTCTTCAAAATAACTGTCAGTCAGAATCAGAAAGAGCTTTATTGCCAGGTATGTTCACACATGCGAGGAATTTGTTTTCGCGACAGAGCTTCTACAGTGCAACAGCATTACAGAGACAGGACAAAAAACAGATAATAAATATATTTTAAAAAATAGAAGTAAGTAGTGAGTGCAAATATACAGATTGACAAGTGTACGTACATGTTTATTACTATATACAACGTTATATGTGCAGCTGTTATGTGCAAATTGGCATGTAAAGTGTGTTGTTAAATGAGTGCATATGTGTATAAAAGTGTATAGCAAGTAGTGATGTTGGTTTCGCAGTTATTATCATCAAGTGTTCATGAGATGGATTGCCTGAGGGAAGAAACTGTTTCTGTGTCGGGCTGTTCTGGTGCGCAGTGCTCTGTAGCGTCGACCAGAAGGTAAAAGTTCAAAGAGGCAGTGTGCTGGGTGTGAGGGGTCCAGAGTGATTTTGGCAGCCCTTCTGCTCGCTTTGGATAAGTACAGTTCTTGGGGAGTAGGAAGGGTTGTACCAGTGATTCGCTCAGCAGTCCGAACTATTCGACGTAGTCTTTGGAGGTCGTATTTAGTAGCTGAGCTAAACCAGACAGTTATTGATGTGCAGATGACTGATTCAATGATGGAGGTGTAGAACTGTTTCAGCAGCTCCTTTGGGAGGTTAAACTTCCTCAGCTGACGAAGAAAGTACAGCCTCTGTTGAGCTTTTTTGACAATGGAGTCAATGTGAGTGTCCCACTTCAGGTCCTGAGAGATGGTGGTGCCCAGGAACCTGAATGACTCCACTGCTGCCACAATGCTGTCCATGATGCTCAGTGGGGGGAGAGCAGGGGGGTTTCTCCTGAAGTCCACTATCATCTCCACTGTTTTGAGCGTGTTGAGCTCCAGGTTGTTGTGGCTACACCAGACAGCCAACTCCTTAACCTCCTGTCTGTAAGCAGACTCGTCACCGTCCTGAATGAGGCCGATAAGTGTGGTGTCGTCTGCAAACTTCAAGAGCTTCACAGAGGAGTCTTTTGATGTGCAGTCATTTGTGTACAGGGAGAAGAGCAGTGGGGAGAGGACACACCCCTGGGGGGCGCCAGTGCTGATTGTGCAGATGCTAGATGAGAATTTTCCCAGCTTCACCAGCTGCTGCCTGTTCGTTAGGAAGCTGTTGATCCACTGACAGACAGAGGTGGGCACAGAGAGCTGAGTTAATTTGGGCAGGAGAAGTTTTGGGATGATAATGTTAAACGCCGAGCTGAAGTCAACAAACAAGATCCTCACATAGGTCCCTGGTCTGTCTAGGTGTTGCAGAGCATAATGCAGTCCCATATTTACTGCATCATCCACAGACCTGTTTGCTCTGTAGGCAAACTGAAGAGAGTCCAGTGAGGGTTCAGTGATGTCTTTCAGGTGGGCCAGCACCAGTTTTTCAAAGGACTTCATGACCACAGATGTTAGTGCCACTGGTCTGTAGTCATTTAGTCCTGTAAGTTTGGGTTTCTTTGGGATGGGGATGATGGTAAAGCGTTTGAGGCAGGAGGGCACTTCACACAGCTCCAGTGATCTGTTGAAGATCAGGGTGAAGATGGGGGCCAGTTGGTTAGCACAGGATTTTAAACAGGCTGGTGTTATAAAATCTGGGCCTGGTGCTTTTTTCCTCTTCTGTTTCCGGAAGACCTGGCACACCTCATCTTCGTTAAACTGTAGGGCAGGTATGAGGGAGGCGGGGGGTGGTGGAGGTGTTAATGGTGGCGTGAAGAGCAGTTCAGAGTGGGTGTGGAGGGTTTTCTCAAACCGGCAGTAAAACTCATTCAGGTCGTTTGCAAGTCGTTCATTGTCTACAGTGCTGGGGGATGTGATGTTTGTAGTTTGTGATGTTTTTCAGACTTTTCCACACAGATGCTGAGTCGCTGGAAGAGAACTGACTCCTTAGTTTCTCAGAATAGTTCCTTTTTGCGACTCTGATCTCCTTTTCCAGTGTGTATTTGGCCTGCTTATACAAGGCCCTATCCCCATTCCTGTAAGCAACCTCCTTGGCCTGACGTAGCTGTCTGAGTTTCACAGTGAACCATGGTTTGTCATTGTTGTATGTGAGTTGAGTCCTGGTAGGAATGCACACGTCTTCACAGAAACTGATATAAGATGTTACAGTCTCTGTGAGCTCATCCAGATTGTTTGCAGCAGCTTAAAAAACACTCCAGTCAGTGAAGTCGAAACAGGCTTGTAGATCCTGCTCTGTTTCATTAGTCCATCTTTTCACAGATCTTAATACAGGTTTGGCTGTTTTCAGTTTCTGCCTGTAGGTTGGAATGAGATGAATCAAACAATGGTCAGAGTGTCCCAAAGCTGCTCGTTGGACGGAGCGGTATGCAGCCTTTATTGTAGTATAGCAGTGATCCAGTATATTTCTGTCTCTTGTGTGACATGTAACATGCTGTCTATATTTTGGCAGTTCACGGAACAGTTTTGCTTTGTTAAAATCCCAGAGAATGATTAAAACAGAGTCTGGGTGTTGTTGCTCTATCAACGTGATCTGATCAGCTAGTTTCTGTATCGCCAGGCTTGCGTGCGCGAGCGGGGGAATGTAAACATTGACGAGGATGAACGAGCAGAACTCGCGCGGAGGGTAAAAAGGCTTACAGTTAATAAACAGTGCTTCGAGATCTGGACAGCACATCTTCTTTAAAACTGTTACATCTGTACACCACCTTTCATTGATGTAAAAGCACGTCCCGCCACCGCGTGATTTCCGCGTTGATTCTTCGTCGCGATCCGCTCTGAACAGCTGATAGCCCGGTAGGTGAAGCGCGTTGTCCGGTATGGTGTCGTTCAGCCAGGTTTCCGTGAAACACAGAGCAGCTGAATGCAGAAAATCCCTGTTTGTCTGAGAGAGCAGAATGAGTTCGTCTATTTTGTTGGGTAGAGAGCGGAGATTTGCTAGATGGATGCTAGGCAGCGTGGTCCGAAATCCGCGCTGTCTGAGTTTCACCAGCGCACCTGCACGCCTGCAGTTCGAGTCATTATAGCAATTAATCCTTAAATTATTTAAATTTGTGTCTGCTTTCTTTACTATTAGGAGATCATGTGAGTTTTATTTTAATGAAACCTTGATAATACAGTGAATTACACATGATGTTATCACAAATGAAATATAGTAGATTGTAGATAGAGTAGATAGGTTATAAGTACAAGGTACAGGTACATTTTCACAGCAATCTAAATTAAAATCTTAAATCTTAGATTCAATCCAAACTTAATTTGAATTGATATCTGCAAATTAAATAAAATACATGTGGGATTTTAAATGTTTTTATTTTTGTATTATTCACAACGTTTGTGAAGTATAAATGTAGACTGCATGTTTCAAACTGAATTATAAAAACTGAAAGTTATTTTTGTCGTAGGTGTGTTGGTGTGAAATTGATGCTAACTGGTCAGTACTGCATTTTTTACCATAAAAATAAACAATTGTAGAAAGTGTTAAATAATCATCGCAGACACACTTTCTATTTGAACACACGAATGTGTGTGTCGTTTAATCTTGTGAACTGCCAAAAAACAAAATGGTGCTCCATAGTAATCACCATCATCGTGAAACCAAAACAAACAATGTCATCACAACACTTGTCTACAGAAGCAGTGCTAAGTTATGAAGTATGCTATCCATCTCAGATGCAGAAAAGCTAGTCCATGCTTTTATGACTGCTAGGCTGGACTACTGTAATGCACTGTTTGCTGGCTGCCCAGCATCCTCTATTAACAAACTTCAATTAGTACAAAATGCAGCTTCCAGAGTTCTTACCAGGTCTAGAAAATTTGATTACATCACCCCAATTTTATCTTCCTTACACTGACTGCCTGTTAAGTTTCGTATTGAATTTAAAATATTGCTTCTTACCTACAAAGCTTTGAATAATCTAGCTCCTTTTTATCTAACCAACCTTCTGTCTCGCTACAATCCAACTCGCTCTTTAAGATCTCAAAACTCACGGCCTCTGGTAGTACCTAGAATAGCAAAGTCGAGTAAAGGAGGTAGAGCATTCTTATTTATAGCTTCTAAATTCTGGAATAGCCTTCCTGATAATATACGAGGCTCAGACACACTCTCCCAATTCAAAACTAGATTAAAGACCTATCTGTTTAGTAAAGCATACACTCAGTGCACCACTTAGCGGGCTTCCACACAGGTTTCTGCACCTTGTTTATATACACTATGAACAGCAGCTACGCTAATTATTCTCTTTATTCTCCATTTCCACCTGGGGATACTCTTCCCGAGGCCCTCAGACTATGCAGAGTCACTGATTCGATCCAAGACCTACGACGAGATGATCCCAAGGTTTCCATATCCTGGACCAGGCCGTATCCTGAGCAGCTACTGTGGTGGTCATGGAGGAGTGGACATCATGAGACTGATTCCTGTGATGCTCCAGGGACAGACGAGTCTTCGCTGAGGCTAGCTTCCAGCCTCCGCTGCTGAGACTGCAGCTCTGCACAAGACGTTTGGCCAGCGGAGAAATTAAAATGGTCGTGCCGAACTGAGTCTGGTTTCTCTTAAGGTTTTTTCTTCACTTTCGCCAATTAGTGAAGTTTTTTTTTCCCTCTCCGCTGTCGCCACTGGCTTGCATGGTTCGGGATCTGTAGAGCTGCGCATCGTTGGATTTGCTCTTCGGTGTTTGGACTCTCAGTAGTGATTTAAACCACACTGAACTGAGCTAAACTGAACTGAAATTAAACACTAAAAACTGAACTACACTGTTCCAATTTACTATGACCTTTTATGTGAAGCTGCTTTGACACAATCTACATTGTAAAAGCGCTATACAAATAAAGGTGAAAAATGGGCCCCCAAGGGAGGGTGTAGAGGTCCTCTATGAGCAATCTGCCCAGTCAACAAATTTCCTTTGGCCCTGATCTGGCCCAAATCAACAGCTAAGATGTGGCCCAGATCAGTAAGTGTTCCCCGGCCCAGAACTAGCCCACATCCTCTTAGCCAGAACTGAACCAAAGTAGTGCCACAACTCCATCAAGCTTGAGCCAAGTAATATATTTTTGTGTGGCCCAGATATGGGCCATGTATTCAAGATTAGTAAGGTTCTGGCTAAGTTCTGTTACGCCCTTATGTGACCCACATGTGGCTGAGCACATAAACGTAAATCACACAACAAAAATTACAATCAAATTTACTTTAAACAATGCAAATAACTTTCAGATAAAACAATTATTGAACAAAATGTGGACAAATAAAGAGTTAGAAAACATTTTTATAACATACAAGAAATACAGAAAAATACAAAATAGAAATAATTGTTAGATAAATAGTATATATTTGTTGCAAAGATAATATAATACACACATAAATACATGTCATTGTACATTTAAGTAAAAAAATAAATGAATAAATATATATATATATATATATATATATATATATATATATATATATATATATATACTAAAGGTCAAAGTTTGGGGTCAGTCAGTTTCTTATATGTTTTAAAATAATTTAATTCATCATTTATTTCATCAAAAATACAGAACAGATTGTAAAATTGTGAAATGTTATTGCACTGTAAAATAACTGTTCAAAAGTAGTTTATCATCTCATTTAATCCAGTGATTTTAATGATTTCCAGCTTCGTTACTCCAGTCTACAGAGTCATACGATCCTCCAGAAATCTAATATTAATTATTATTATTGTTATTATTAATATTATTATTATAAATAATAAGGATAATGCAAGCAGTAATGACTGGGGTAATCATTTTATTTGAAATTACATACAATAAGAAAGCAGTTATTTACAATTTGAATAAATATTTAACAATTTAAGATTTTTTTTTATTTTTTAAATGCCGACTTGATGAACAGAATCATTTTCTTAAAAAAAAAACATGAAAAAAACTGACCCCAAACATTTGACCGGTAGTGTATATAAATACAGTGTTGGGTAAGTTACTTCAAAAAAGTAATAGATTACAATAGTAAAAAGTAACTAGATTAGTAATGGATAACTTCATGTAAAAAGAAATCAGATTACCAATTACTTTACTTTAAAATTACTTCTAAAACATATCAAATATATCTATAAAAATACAAAATAAGCTGCAGCTCTTTCAGTAATTTAATATCCACTGAAAAACATTACAGTGGGTTGATCACAGCAACTTGACATATTCAAGACATAAAGACTTCACCCAAAACTTAAAATTCTTTCATCATTCACTTTTTCCAAACCTATTAGTCTTTCTCTTTTTTTTTTATACAAAAGAAGACATTTCAAAGGAAAACTAAATACCTGTAACCACTGACATCCATATTATGAAAAAACACTGCAGTGTTTGGGTGTTCTGAGTTTGTCTGAGGTAATTAGACTAAAGAAATGTATATTCCAAACAAAGCCTGAAGCTGATCGAACAGTTCTTGCTGCATGACTCGTGGTTTTCAACTGGGTGCACTTGGGAAATGTGAGCGCGCACAATATGCAATCCCAATGCGATCCTGCACGCACAAAAGATGAGATATGGGAACGGCATAAGCAGCTACACTTCTCTTGATATTCAGAAGACACCTTAACTCCCGATACTGCACAAAAGTCCAATTTAGCCTGTTTAGGGTGAGTTGGGCCGCCATGTTTCTGGGTGACAATGTCTTCCTTGGTGATGAGTATTGTGCTACAATGCTTTCTGTTCAAGTGCTTGAACAAGTTGCTGGTCGAGTTAAAAGCAGTGGAAAGTTCTTTAGAGACTGGACATACTGTAGACTGAACTTTACAGAAATATTTTTGTTTTATGCTCAATGAGGGGAGTGAGGGGATTCTGTCTGACAGCACCTGCAGTGAAGAAGAATTGAAATAATATGATCAGCAATGCAACTTGGAGGAACAGCTGCAAAATAACAATACAAATCAAAATGATCAAAATATATATATATTTATATAACATTTGAATGAATATTTAAAACAATTGCAATAAATTGTTAATGATTCTCCCGGTTAAGTTTAAAATCAGTTTAAAATTATCTGCAAATCTAGTGTTCCAGTTTTGTGAACATTAACCCAAGCACTGGTTACTAGCTCATTATCTTCTGTCTTGCACTTGATTTAATTTTTCATTTTTCCCAAGTTTGCTTTAAATATCATTTAAATTTAATATAAACGAACGTACTCTGGTCGAAGTGACGATTGCAAAGATTACATTGTGCCATTATCACATCCCTGTGTGCTGTCATTTTTGTTGTCCAGTGTGTTATTCATAAGAGTAAAGGTCTCTTCTTCTTTTGAACTGAACCCAGAAAAGCTGAAAACTGTCTCCGTTACAGCGCCATGCTGGTCAAACCGGGTAATTGAAGTCAGTTACATTACATTTAATGATATCAAATGACCATTAGACAACAAAAAATCATTGATTTTTAAATGTTTGTTGTTGAGTTTCGGCTCTATATTGTGCAGAATCGTTATACCTATATTGTTAGTCCATTTTACAATTAGAAGACACTTTTTCTATTGGCTTTCACTATCATGCTAGGCCTAATGGGACTGCTTTTATTTGAATATTTACTATACCACACTAAACGTAACTGAACATTTTCACAAATTGCTATTTATCTATAATAAATAAACCATATTTTGTGGTCATTGGAAATTGGCAATAACTTTAATGCTAACGATAATTTAAACAGCAAACTGTTGAAGCGCTAACGTTACATAAACACCAAGTTCAAAGAGGAAAATACTATTTAACTCAATCCATTTCTTAATTTAATGAATAACTAATCACTCAATGAGTCCTAACTTTTACATATAATGATGAAAATTTAAGTAAATCACTTTAAATGCCAAATTATTACTTACCTGAAGAAAATGACAGACGGGAAGAATGTTCACAGAGTAGACTTGGCAACTGAAGTGTGGTGTGGCAGATGTCTGCTAACGTTACACCTGTGTTTAGTTTCACTTTTTTTCCAAATGCAATCCCAAACTCAGCCAGAAGTCGATGTTTACTGATGTCAGCCATAGCTGAACCTTACTAGGGTCTTATGTGTTTTTTGTTATCTGGCCCACATACTGCAAAAGGAGCTGTGAACCAGAAGAACATTACCGCCTTTTCTGAATGTATGGCAAAACATATATGGTAATAATCTGGACCATATCTGATCAGTCATGCCATACCTCAGCCACATGTGCCAGCTGTCACCCACATTTGGCCCAAATGTTCTCGCTATCTGGGTGCCAAATGAAAACCTAGCCTGCTGACTGAAGCCCAGAGTGAGGAAGGCCATGATGAGAAGTTGGGACTGATGTAAAAAGCTTTGCATTGTCCAGTAATGTAGGACGTTAAACCGATGCTGACCAAGGACTTGAAGTGTTGGTGAAAAAAAAATCACCAGGCACCCACAGTGGCTGGCCGCAAACCTGCTCAGCCGATGAGGCCTGGAGGTCCTCCTTAGGTGCAGTCCTGATGCCCAGCATGACCCATGGCAGTTTGTCTAACCAGTAGCTGTCCTTGAGGCTGGCCCAATGAGCAGCTTTTATCACTCTGTGGAAACACTCACAGAGTCCATTAGCCTGAGGGTTATAAGTAGGGCCAGACAGAATCTGCGGACATTTTTTACTATTTCTGCGCAGAATTTTGTTACAAATCTGCGAATTTATGCGGAATGATTTTGGTAGTATCATAACTAAAACCTTAATATATGAACTAAAAAGTAATACCTTTTTAACTTGTATTTAATGTTTACAATGCAAATCCAATTAGATACACTTTATTTGGTAAACAAAGCTGTTCTTCTATATATCTACTAAAAGACAGAAAATATTACTTTACAAACTCTATTATAAACAAATCATATAAACATTTTCATATTAGTCAATAATATTACTGAAATTAATTTAAAGACTGAATAAATATAAATTTACACAAGTAAATAAACAGAATCAATGATGGGCTAAAAATCTTAAAGAATTGTGCGTGCGCAGATTCCATGTGGGCCTAGTTATAAGCAGTTGTATGGTGAAGTTGCACCCCCAAGCTTTCTGCCACAGCATTCCACAGCTCAGACGTAAACTGTGTGCCCCGGTCTCAAGATATATCTGAAAGGGTGCCAAAGCTGCAAATAGACAACCCCAACCACAGCACGGGAGAGGCAGTCAGCAACATGGTTGTTTATCCAGCAACATGCTGCAAGTTGGTCATGAATTCAGATATGTAAGACAGTTGGCGTTGCTGGCGAGCAGACCAAGGCTCTGCCACTGGCAAAAGTGATTGGCTTGTGGTCCACAAAAGCGATAAATGGACCGCCTTCTAACAGAAAACAGAAGAGTTTGATGGCTACGTAAAGGCCAAGTAACTCTCTTTTGAAAGTGCTGTACTTCCGTTTGCTAGGGCGTAATTGTTGACTGAAGAAAGCAAGGGGCTGTCCATTGATCATACACAGCACCAACAGCATAATCTGAGGTAATGGCAATCTGGGCTGTAGGTGATGGATGTGCCAGCATAGTAGCATTTGTTAGGGCTGTCTTAGAAAGCCTTGTCTTTGTCTGCTGTGTCCACACCGTGTTTGGGCTTTTTACCTTTTAAAGCCATGGGGAATGAAACGGCGGTACAAGTTCACCTTTCCAAGGAACTCTTGTAAGGACTTGACTGTGAGTGGACATAGAAATTGTGCAAAGGCCTCAACCTTTGACTGTAGGGGGACAGACCCATCCTTAGTGACTCTATGCCCCAATAAAACAATTATGGACAAGCCAAACATTAGATTAACAATTAATTCATGTTGACTGAGTCGCTCAAAATGTTTGCAGAGGTGCATCAAATGCTCAGATTTGGAGGTGCTTGCCAAAAGTATGTCATCCAGATAAACGAAAGTAGTTATGTGGTGTTCCACACCATGCTTGGCAGCCTGTGCAGAAAAAAGTGGGCTGTGTAAGGGCTGGGAATTAAGTGAGCAACAGGTGGAAATCATCACCAGTAAGAATCATGCTAGAATTGTAGGTAGAATTGTAGAAAGGTAGAATTGTCCTTGCTAAACATGCATGTGTATAAACACAACGTGACAGCGTCGATCAAATGGCAGTTCTTAACATCCACTAACAGTCCATGTCCACACAAAAAATCTGAGCAGATCAGAGGTAAAGCTACATTTGCTGTAACAAACTCCCAACCAAAACGGTATCCACCAAAACACAACTCTACATACGCTGTGCCATATGTGTGGATGGGGCTGCCATTAGCTGCTTCCATAGGTGGACCGTGGGATGCAGGCAGGACACTCCTCTGTGCCCCTGTATCACACAGAAAATGGCATCCAGATAAAGCAACATGACTGAAAAGTAGTCTGTCTGCACGGCCGACACTCAAGTCCACAAATGAGTGCCATCTTTGGCGTTTCCTGTTTTGGCGAAACTGCACGGAGAACGGCAGCGCTTGGCTTTGGCTCCGAATTTTACATGGTAGAAACACAGGCCAGGAGGCGGCTGTTGTTGAGAAGTTGCAGCGAAAAGCGTGAGGTTATGAAGAAATATCCTGCACAGGATATATCCTGTGATAGAAATATCCTGCCCAGGGAAAACTGCAGACATACAATGTTGTTGTCTAGTGCAGCCCGTATGTGGACAGGCAGCTGACGCAGAAACGGCTGGACAAAATTCAATTCAATTCTATTAATCTTTATTTCTACAGCGCCTTAACAATATAGATTGTGTCAAAGCATCAGAAAAAACTAAACTAAGTCAGTCCAGTTTTCTAAGTTTAAGTTCAGTTTAGTTCAGTTCAGTGTGGTTTAATTTTCACTGCTAATAAAGTCCAAACACTGAAGAGCAAATCCATCGATGCGCAGCTCCACATGTCCCAAACCATGCAAGCCAGTGGCGACAGCAGCGAGGAACAAACTTCACCAATTGACGGAAGTGAAGGAAAAAACCTCAAGAGAAACCAGACTCAGTTGGGCACGACATTTTCTCCTCTGGCCAAACTTCTTGTGCTAAGCTGCAGACTAGGCGCCAGAGGCTGGAGAACGCTCCATCTAGGAGAAGCTGCAGGTGGGAGAGGTCACCGGCTGGTGTACAGTCTGGCCCTTTAGGATCAATGCGAAGACTTGTCTTTCACATGGGTCTTACAGGAATCAGTCTCATGCTCTCCACTCCTCCATGACCACCACAGCAGTTGCTCAGGAAACGGCCTAGTACAGGATTATGGAAACCTTGGGAATAATAAAAACAGTCTAACATAAGCGCAAAGACTGTTAAAATGATAATGTATTTTAGGAAGTGTTCCCTGCTCTGGTTGCCCTAAATAATGGAGACTAACAATGCTTTAGAGCAGGGGTGGGCAAACTCGTTCCTGGAGGGCCGGTGCCCTGCACAGTTTAGCTCCAACAGTAATTAAACACACCTGAAGATGCTAATTAATGTATTCAAGATCACTAGAAATCTATATGCAGGTGTGTTTGACTGGTGTTGGAGCTAAACTGTGCAGGACACCAGCCCTCCAGGATCGAGTTTGCCCACCCCTGGTTTAGAGGATTTGGATTTCAAAAGCATTTGTGTTTTATGTGTTTGCTAATGAAAGGTGGGAGTAAGTCACACATGTGCAAGCCACAAGCAAGTGTCAAGTCATAACCTTCAAGTCTCAAGCAAGTCAAGTCAATTTTTCTCAGACTCAAGTCAAGTCACTGCTTATTTCAAGTCACGTCAAGTCAGTATCTTGGTCACTTTCAAGTCGATAAAATTTCACAGCTACATTTTTTTAGGAAAAAAATATTGAATCCAAATTATATATTTTTTTGTATTATTACAAAAAAACATTATTGTATTAGAAGTAAAGATCATCTTCCTCAAAGACATTTTGTACATTTCAATTAGTACAATAAACAATGTTTTGATTAGTAATATGAATTGTTAAGAATGAACTCTAAAGGCAATTATGAACCTTTAGATTCCAGATTTTGTATGTAGCCCATTTCACACACGTTGCAGACAGGTTTTGAGATTCATGGTCTGAAATGGTTTCTTAATTCCTAAATTCCTCTTTTAAAAAAATGTATCGGGAAAAAAAATGATGCATGCCAGTAAAAAAAAAAACTGGAATATATCATTTAACAAATTTTGTAATGCAATTTAATCTTGCTGTCTTTTACCCAATTTTTTTTTAATAAAAATTTGGGGTTTCCTTCACCTTGCCTACGATGAAGGGGAACCCACTCAGTTGCCGTGTCAGATCTATATAATATTTTAAAGTCCAGTGGGGGGTTGTGCAGCGGCATGTTGGAATAAAGGGGCCCAGATAAACCGCCACTAAAATATCATCATGCATAAATCACTCATAGTGGTGAAGTGGGCTACCTGAATAAAGTCCTCCACATATTCCTCCATAAGCCGTTCTTCCTGACAAAGATGCATGATTTTAATACCCGCTGGATCCATGTTTGGATCTTTTGTAATGTGAAGTGACCCTGACAAGGGAGCTGCAGATCCAAACACAGGGTATATTAGCAAGATGATCAGGCAAGCAACAGTCAACACGGGAGCAAGCAAACAGATGTATACAGGCAATCCAGAGTCATGGTCAATAAACAGGCAGATGGTCAAAAGGCAGGCAGCAGACAACGTAAAACAAACAAAACAAAGCAAGGTTCAATCACTAAAGGCAAGGCAAGGAAAATGCATCGTAGTGTTCACAGTTCAGTATAAGATTCAGCAACCATGTGTGTGTGCTATCTTTATAGTCCTAGTAGTCAGTTCATGAGCAGCTTCAGCTGCCAAGACGAAAGCTGAAAACAGCAGAACTAACTTTGTAACTTTGAACTGTTAAATAAAATTAGAAGTGAAATTGAATCACAGATTTTTTAATTGCATGCTTTGATCTTTTCTTCTTTGCGTCATCTTGCTTGTAGTCTTTAAACCTGATTTTAATTAGGCTATCTTATGCATAGCACCTTCCATTTTCCATCACCACATTATCTGATGGCCGAATAGCAAATGAATTGTTCTAATGAATTGTTTAAGTGGTTCTTCTTAATGAATCGATTGATCCAGTTCAGAAAATCCAACAAATTATTTTAAAATTGTTTGCTTTTCCAATAAACACTAATCCCCAAATTACTTAAAGTTACTTACTTTTAAACTTGCCTGCACTCCCTCTGACATGAAAAAAAAAAAACAATATCCCAAGTTATCCACTTACTTAAAAAAGCATCAACTCAAGAATCGGTTGCAGTGCTTTATTCGGAACAGTACAGAGAAATCTTTCAGACCAATGTAAGAATCGATAAGCTGTAAATAGTGCGGATATGTGACTTAGAACTTTTGATTTTGTTTTTAAATGCCCAATATATAACAAACGGTTTTTAACGGTATTTAACAAAAACAAATTATTTCGAGTCATTTAACTCAAGTCTAAGTCAAGTCATGACAGTGAAGTCCAAGTCAAGTCGAGTTTTTAGATATTTGTCAAGTAAGTCTCAAGTCATGTGACTCGAGTCCCCCATCTCTCATGCTAATGCAAAGAGATATATCTTTAATCTAGTTTTAAACTGACAGAGTGTATCTGCTAAGTGTGTTTGCATGGGCACCTTTTGCTTCATTTAATTTTAAATCACTTTTTGAATCAGTTAATTTTGTTAACATGAACTCAAACAAAATAAAGTTACTGGGTTGATGTGGGTGTTTTATCTCACAGACGTCTGTTAAAAAGAAGACTTATATAGTTAGAGAGCACTAAAATCGTATACCCTACCCTTCCTTTAGATCCCCATCCAAGACTGGATGATCAGAGACAACATTACTACTCTACATCGTAGAGTTGAGGTCGAGTCCACCTTTGTCGAGTTCAAGTCAAGACCAAGTCCTTAACCAGTCGAGTACAAGTCAAAGTCCGAGTCCAAAAGGGGTCGAGTCGGACTAAAGTCCGAGTCCTTAACATCCGAGTCCAAGTCAAGTCCGGCCGAGTACACACAGTCATAAAACTCATTCATTAATTTTCTTTTGGATTAGTACCTTATTTATCAGGGGTCGCCACAGTGGAATGAACCACTAACTAGTCCAGCATATGTTTTACGCAGCAGTTGCCCTTCCAGCCACAACCCATTCACTCTCATTCCCACAGACACACACACCTTGGCTATTTTAGTTAATTCAATTCCCCTATAGCACATGTGTTTGGACTGAGGAGGAAACCCACACCAACACGGGAAGAACATGCAAACTCCATACAGAAACACTTCTGGCCCATACGGGACTTGAACCAGTGACCTTCTTGCTGTGAGGCAACAGTGCTAAGCACTGAGCCATGGTGCTACCTAAGTTAAAGAATGATAATAAAAATAATAAATCAAATAAAATTTTCAATTAACAATTAAACTGTTAAATTTATATTTTAAACTTTTGATACATTTTTACAAAATGCCTTGTATTTTTTGTTAGCTTGCTTCAAATTAAAATGAAAATAGGAGAATATATGTAGAACTTTTATTATTTTACAAGACTCACACGTTTGACATTATTCTCATGCCACTTTCTCACATTTATTCTGTTTAAATTACCCTTACATTACCAAGGCAACAATTCATTTTAATTAACATTAATTCCACAGAACTCTGTTATCAGCCCCAGTGAATGAAACCATATTCATGCCAACTGACCCAGATCTGCACATAACATAAAGGTTTAGCAAAGAGAGACCATTCAGCTTAGCTCTTGTCTTAACAGGGAATTAACAGTCAGAAGAAATTTGTTCCAAATAAACAAAGAGTGAATAAATAGCAGGGCCGATTGTGTGCGAAATAAAACCTAGCGGGAATGAGACTGAAAAAACTGTTCAGCGCAGATTTCTAGGCTGATGATCTGGTTCCACCTGTTAGTGATAGCATAAACAAGGGTTCTCAATATCTATATTAAAAGGTCCAAATCTGAATTTTAATTAAGATCAAAGGTATGAAACAATTGATATTACATAACTTGTTTTAATAAACATCCAAAAGATGCATCACAGGCAGCACAGTGGGTAGCACAATCGCCTCACAGCAAGAAGGTCACTGATTCGAGCTAGCTTGTGGCAAAATAAACACATACTTATCTGTCCATTCAACTTTTAACTGTCTATTCTCTTCATTAAGTTTCTTTTCCGTGAGGCCGACATCTTCATCCTTTCAAATGATCGCTTTGCTGCAGTGTGTTAAATCAGGCGTGCGCGTGATTATCCAGCTTGATCATGATTAGGCCCGGCCCTAACCAATTTGGAGCCCTAGGCAAGATTTTGAGTGAAGTCCGGTAAATTCCACTGCTAGTGTGCATTTACTCATAAGAAACTTATTAGCTTTGTCTTGGACATTCTTTTATTTAAATAAAGCAATTGTACATTCAAAATACTAAGAAAGAAGTTTTTGCAACTGTGGGATATGTCGAAAAAATACACAGCGCTCATGCATTGTGAAACCTGCGTAACAGCCTTTCATGCTGAAGTGTCAGCACAGTGAGTTTTGCAAGTGGACAAAACAAAACTTAAAACAATATGATGATGATCTTAATTTAAATAAACATGCTATGAAGCAGAAAGGAGGGATGAAGAGTCAGGGAAGTAAGATTAGGCCTAAATCAGTTCACGATTCAGGTCTAAAAAAGACAACAGATAATTGTCATTCATTCATTTTCTTTTCGACTTAGTCCCTTTATTTAATCAGGGGCCGCCACAGGGGAATAAACCGCCAACTTATCCAGCATATGTTTTACATAGCGGATGCCTTTCCAGCTGCAACCCAATACTAGGAAACATCCATACACACTCATACACTGCGGACAATTTAATTAATCAATTTCCATATAGCACATGTGTTTGGACCGTGGGGGAAACTGGAGCTCCCTGAAGAAACCCACGCCAACACTGGGAGAACATGCAAACTTCTTATGGAATTGTCAAATTCAATTAATATTCTTGCAAAAGACTTCTTAAATGATCTTAGTATATCACTCCAGCTGTGTCTTTGTGTTCCAGTAACATTTAGGACAAATTTCTGTTATTTATTTAGAATATTAATTGTATAATAATAATAATAATAATACTTTTATTTATTTAAAATAAATCTAAATATTTTATTATATTTGTTTATAAAAAAATATATAAATGGAGGGTGGGGGGCTTTTTGGAGGGTGGGGGGATAAATTTGTCATTATCAGATTCTCTCTGGCGACGCAGTGGCGCAGTAGGTAGTGCTGTCGCCTCAAAGCAAGAAGGTCGCTGGTTCGAGCCTCGGCTGGGTCAGTTGGCATTTCTGTGTGGAGTTTGCATGTTCTCCATGCAAATGAGAATCTATGAAGATTCTCTCTTCCATATTCAACATGTAGGGCAGATATACTGCCACTCACAATCAGTAATGTTTATTCTCACACAGAAGACTCACACTGTGGACAGAGGCACACTGAAATGTCTCTCATATTACCTGAATATAAATTTTTACACAAACCTTATTCTATCTTTAAAAATATTATAATATTGCTTGAATCCAGTTGCTAGTCCAGTGCTATTCCATCATTTAATTACTGTAAGTTTACACACTCTTTATACTTTCCTAACCCTACCCTCCAAAATCAGAAGCTGATCTGGGATGTGTTTATTATACAGAACGTGTTCGTCAGTCAGCATGCAGGCTAAACTGATTCAGAAATTGTGACGATCGGCGCAACAGCTTTAACGGAAAGAAAGTGAATGCAGACATTTTAATATTAATTTTAACGTGCTTTCAAGCCAAAATAAAGCGCAAGCACAATTCTTTTGAACAGCTCTTGCAGTTCTATCATTTTTGAGATCGGCTGTGCTGACTGTATTTTTACTTTGCATAGAAAGATTAAACACAAGGGGGAAGTATTGGAAAATGAAACAGGATGATAGCGGGATGTCATTAAAGGAAAACTTTGTATATTACGGAGAAGCGCTGGCCTAAATCAAGCGCTGAACGCATCTTTCTCTGGCTCAAAGCCAAAGCACCAAACTTTGAATCTGGCAGTTATTTGCTGATATACTGACACCAATATAAACAACAAAACAATATCTTCAGCATGTATAAACATCGTCCCTACGATATGAATATAGAATTCAAGTAAATAAGCTCTTACCTTTCTTTGTTTTCTTTCAACACGTCGGTATAAGACAAACTATTGCTGATTTTGAAGACATTATTGTCCTAGCCACGCATTGTGTGATATGGCTATTTCTGGTTGCACGTTTTAGGTAAAAATGTGCTGCTGCTGCCTGGCGGTGAGGTGAGAGAGTTCGCTAAATTCTTATAATACTTTCATACTGTTATTTATAAATTTTTAATCTCTTTTTTGTGTTGTGAATGATGTGGACTCCACTGGACTGATAATATTTTCCGAGTCCAAAATGTCCAAGTCCGAGTAAAAGTTTACTCAAGTCCGTGACAAGACCGAGTCTAATCAAAACTGGACTCGAGTCCAAGTTCGAGTACCCCAACACTACTACATTGTGTCATTGACAGGTGGGAAAATGTATAGTTCAGTTAGTAATGGTACTACTATACTATAGTAATCTACTTGCTATTGTAGTTTAAACATTCATGTGTTTGAATGCTCAGAATAAAAATAGTCTATGAGGTAGCTACTATTTTGTTTTCACGCTGCTACTGTAAACTGTTAAATGAACAAAGCCGTTGTTTATTTCTGCAACATTTGAAATGCTACGAGTTCTTTATTTTGGTATTGTATGTTTAACGTGGTGAGGAAATAACTGGTCCACTGCTGAATCTTTTTTTTTCAGCTATTTTCAAAGTGGGCATCTTGATGGTGAGCCAGGCTTTCCCAGAGGATCTCAAAGGTTTTCCGGATGGTTGTGAAACATATTTTGAACTATATGCTTTGACCATAAACTATTCCAAAGGACTAAGATACACCTTTGATCCAGCTAATTTTTATGAAGATTTAGGTAAGCTGCATTTCAAATACTTATTGTTCTTCTGGATTGATGTTTCTTGTGATGTGATCTTCTTTAACGTTTCACAACATAGCAATCCAAAAGATGTAGTGACGTGTTTTGAATATTGTAATTGCATAATTAAATATTGTAATACATTAGAATGTTCGCAGAAGATACAAAAAGTAGGCTAAAATTGAAAAAACCTTTAAAATAGCAAAAATATGTTTGGAACGTTTGCAAAACATTGTCATAACTTAATGGGAATAAAAGTAAATTTTGCTGTACACATAATATTTTCTTTCCTCAATTTTACAAAAAAATAAAAAAAAATTTACTCAACATATACAACTTACTTAATTTTTGTGTGGATTAGTGTTTTATTTATTTACAAAAGTTCAACTAACAATTTTTTTTAAAACGGCATCCAAAAAGTTCAGCTTTTTCCAAAACTTCACTTTTTTTTCTTCACAAGTTTGCTGAACTTATTGGTTTAGTTAGCTGAACTTTTCTAAATACTGTAGGTAAAACAAACAAATTAACTAAGTTTTATAAGTCAAGTTAAAATATTTTTTTGCAATGTAGTTATATACTTTAGTTTTCCTACATTCATTGGAATAAAATTATACTGTACTTAAAGCAGGACTGAATTAATGTTGTTTCAGTGTTTTTTTCCATGTAAATATTGTTTTTTAGTTTTATGTTAGTTTATTGGCAAAACTGGCAAAAATCAACTTTCTAAATTTCAACATTAATTTAATGATAGTTTGGTTAATGTTTAAACATTTATTCAATGTTGGTTTCAGTGTAAATACTGATTTAATTTTGGTTGAATAAATGCTAATTTTGTGACCATTTTGATTTATTCATCATCATTGAATTAACTTTACTTCAGGGTGCAAAACTGGCTAAAACCGTGTCTTACCAGTTTTCTCTTGATCTCAATCCTGACACAGTGAGAAAACTTGTTTATGCTTTTATCAACAGCAGGCTGGATTACTGTAACAGTTGCAGCTCATCCAGAACACTGCTGCCAGGATTCTGAACAGAATAAGAAAATCAGAGCACATCACACCTGTCCTCTGGTCTTTACACTCCTAGTTACTTTCAGAATAGACTTTAAAGTGTTATTATTTATTTATAAATCACTAAATGGCCCAAGACCTCAATACATTACAGATATGCTCACTGAATATAAAACTAACAGATCACTCAGATCATTAGGATCAAATAAACTAGAAATTATTTGCAAGGGTTCAGTCAAAGCAGGCTGAATAGCCTTCAGCCACTATGCCCCCAACTGTTTGAATCAGCTTCCAGAAATGATCGGATGTGCTCCAACATTAGGCACATTAAAATCAAAACTAAAAACACATCTGTTTACCTGTGCCTTTACCAAATTAGCACTGTGCTACAACCGACAGATTATACTATTATGTTTTTCTTTTGTAGTGATCAGTGGTAAAGGCAGGAAGTTGTGAAAATTAATGTTCAATATGAACAAATGCTGCAGAGATCCATGCAATCACTTAACTCTGGCCCTTTTGTTAAGCTTTTGCTGAAAAAGATCCAAAGAAAATAGTCACACTGCCCCTTTAGCTCTCAAAAAGTCTTTAATTTCACAACGTTTTGACCAACATGGTCTTCATCAGGTAAAGCATTACAAATGGGTGTACTCAAGAAATAGTGAAACAGCTCTACACAGCACCTGCAGTCAATCATCACAATCAGCCAACAAGCCAACAAACAGGAGCATTTACCTACAATAATATACATATGACAATATGAGATGCATACATACTATTACAAAAAAGATTCAAAATACAAATCCAAATTTTAACTTTTAACTTCCTCGGAGACAGAGTATTCAATATATAAATATAGCGCATCACACCTGCACAAAATCACATCAATCAACCACAAGGCCAGTGGACCTAGGGGAAAACAATTGTGTACACATATTTAGTATATAACAGTATAGAATATAAATACACTTACAAAAAGGAATTTAAATCAAAATCCAAATTTAATCCTCTAGGGGATAAAGTGTTTAGTGTGTGAATGTAAAACGCTTCCCTCTGTCAATGTCCCCACCCCTTCTCGGCACCTTCACTTGTTCAATGCCAATATATCGTAATGTCTCAAGGTTATGTTTCGATGCATTAAAATGAACAGAAATAGGATTTTGTTGATCGTTTAATCGTAAATTACTTGTGTTCAGCAATTCTTGTTTTTAAACACCGTCTTGTTTTACCGATGTAGGCTAAACCACAAGGACATTTATATTTAGTCATTTAGCAGACGCTTTTATCCAAAGCAACTTACAAATGAGGACAAGGAAGCAATTTACACAACTATAAGAGCAACAGTGAATAAGTGCTATAGGCAAGTTTCAGGTGTGTAAAGTCTAAGAAGCAGAGCATTAGTAATGTTTTTTTTTTTTGAGAGAGAGAGAGTACAGTTAGTGGTATAGCCAGAGAGGCAGTTACAGGTTAGGAAGGAAAGTGGAGACTAAATAGTTGAGTTTTTAGTCGTTTTTAGTAGGGAGTTCATTCCACCAACTGGGCAGATTGAATGCGAGAGTTCGGGAAAGTGATTTCTTCCCTCTTAGGGATGGAACCACGAGGCGACGTTCGTTCACAGATTGCAAGTTTCTGGAGGGCACATAAATCTGCAGAAGTGAGAGCAGATAAGAAGGAGCAAAGCCAGAGGTTGCTCTGTATGCAAACATCAGAGCTTTGAATTTGATGCGAGCAGCAACTGGCAGCCAGTGCAAATGGGTGAGTAGCAGAGTGACATGTGCTCTTTTGGGTTCATCAAAGACCACTCGTGCTGCTGCGTTCTGAAGCAGCTGAAGAGGTTTGATAGAGTTAGCTGGAAGCCCGGCTAGTAGAGAGTTGCAAAGTCCAGTTTGGAGAGAACAAGAGCTTGAACAATGAGTTGAGCTGCATGTTCTGATAGGAAGGGTTGGACCTTTCTGATGTTATAGAGTGCGAATCTGCAAGATCGAGCAGTTCTAGATATGTGGTCAGAGAAGTTTAGTTGGTCATCAATCGTTACTCCAAGGCTTTTTACCATTTTGGATGCAGTAATGGTTGCCCCATCCATCTGGATTGAAAAGTTATGGTGTAGAGTCGGGTTGGCAGAAGCATTTCTGTTTTCACAAGGTTAAGCTGAAGATGATGATCTTTCATCCAGTGTGAAATGTCTGACAGGCAGGCTGAGATGCGAGCTGGAACCGAGGGATCATCAGGGTGAAAAGAGAGGTATAGCTGGGTATCATCAGCATAGCAGTGGTAGGAAAATCCATGTTTCTGGATGACTGGTCCTAAAGATGTCATGTAGATGGAGAAGAGAAGTGGCGCAAGAACAGAGCCCTGAGGTACCCCAGTGTTTAGATGCTGTAGGTTGGACACCTCTCCCCTCCAAGACACCCTGAATGACCTGTCAGAGAGGTAAGATCTGAACAATTGAATAACAGTGCCTGCAACGCCCAGTGACTCAAGCGTAGATAGCAGGATCTGCTGGTTTACAGTGTCAAAAGCAGCTGATAAATCCAGCAAGATGAGGACAGATGATTTAGAGTCTGCTTCAGCCAGTCTGAGATCCTCCACGACCGAGAACAGGGCAGTCTCAGTTGAGAGGCCTTTCTTAAAGCCAGGTTGCTTGTTATCCATGAGGTTGTTTTGAGTAAGAAAGTCCAGGACTTGATTGAACACTACTTTCTCCAGAATCTTGGCCATGAATGGAAGCAGGGATACCGGTCGGTAGTTTTCAAGTAGCGTTTGATCCAGGTTGGGTTTCTTTAGCAGTGGGGTTACCTGCTTAAATGAAGTGGGGAATAAACCAGAGTCAAGAGATGTGTTAATTATGTGAGTAAGTGTTGATATGATTGCAGGAGAAATGGCTTGCAAGAGATGAGAGGGAATGGGATTAAGCGGACAGGTGGTTGCATGGCTAGATACCACGAGATTGGACACCTCAGACTCAGAGAGCTGGGAAAAAGAGGTGAGTGTGTGTGGTGTTGGTGGTGTATCTTGCGTGTTTATTGTAGGTGCAGCAAATTGAGCACTGATTTTTGCAGTTTTGGTGCAATAGAATGTAGCAAAGTCATCAGTAGTAAGTGTGGAGGATGCGGGTGGAGGAGGAGGATAGAGGGAGGAAAATGTTTTATAAAGTATGCGAGGATTGGTGGCACTGTTGCTTTTCTGACGGAAGTATGTCTGCTTTGCAGAAGTAACCTCAGCCGAGAAAGAGGACAGAAGAGTTTGTTATGTTATGAGCTGTTCAGGATTTTTAGTTTTTTGTCAAATTCTCTCTGCAGCCCGAAGTTTTGAGCAATGCTCACGGAGAACATCAGAGAGCCAGGGTGCAGAAGGACTGGCACGGGCTGGCCTGGATGTAAGAGGACATAGTCTGTCTAGACATGATGCTAGTGTGGAGCAGAGTGTATCAGTGGCACTGTTCGTATCAAGTGCAGAGTGTTTGCAAGATGGAGGAAGAGAGTCTGAAACAATGGTGGATAGTCTATTGGGTGAGATAGAGCATAGGTTTCTGCGAAAGGCAACTAGAGTTGGAGTGTGTGGCGGCTCTAGAGGAATGTGGATGTTGAGAGATAGAAGGAAATGATCCGATGTTTGTAGTGGAATTACTAGTGTTTGATCAGCGAAGCAATGTCGAGTGTAAATAAGGTCTAGCTGATTACTTGATTTGTGAGTAGCAGAAGTAAGTGCTCTTTTGAGGTCAAAAGAGGCAAGCAGAGTCTGGAAGTCAGCAGCTTGAGGTCTTTTAATGTGAATGTTGAAGTCACCTAGCACCAACAAGGGAGTGTCATAATCAGAAAAAGATGAGAGAAGAACATCCAGTTCATCTAAGAAGTGACCTAATGTACCCGGTGGGCGGTAGATGACAACCACATTTATGTAGAAGGGGTGGATAATGGTGACTGCATGGAATTCAAAGGAGCCGATTTTTGGCAGGGACGATCTCTGAGTGGATTTCCATTCTTTGGAAATCAGTAGTCCAGTCCCACCCCCTCTGTCTGATAAGGAGTGTGGGAAAGAGAGAAATTAGTAGAAAGAGCTGCATGTGTAGCAGTGTCCTCTGGTCTCTACCAGGTCTCAGTTAGAGCCATGAGATTATAGTCAGAATGAGTAGCTATGGAGGTAATAAAATCTGCATTTTTAACAGCACATTGACAATTCCAGAGGCCCACGGAGAGAGAGAGTTGTGAAATAGCAGATACATGTATTGATCGAAGGTTGTGAGGATTGCGCCTGCAGCGTACCTCCCGCAGTAATAACAGGAATTAGTAAACACATAAGAAAAGTGCAAGGAAAACAATAATGAGTGCAGAGATAAAGTAAAATAATAAAGTAAAAAGTACTCAAGTGCTTTGTCTGTGTCTTTGCTCGATGGAGTCACGCAGGTAGAGTCGATGGTCTTTACTCTCGTCGGTCTTAGGTAGAGTTGTGCAGGTGGAGTCGACGGTCTTTACTCTCGTCGGTCTTAGGTAGAGTCGCGCAGGTAGAGTTGACGGTCTTTACTCTCGTCGGTCTTCACACGAGGCAGCCTTCACACGAGGCTGCTGTGGTGAGACTAGCTGCTTATATACACCCCTGAGCGCTTTGCTAATTGAGCTAGTCCGCGCTCGACACACAAGCTCTTACAGTAACCAAGGAAACAGTGGGTAAGCTTTCTAGTACCATACACAGATAGCTGAAAAAAAGTTTAAAAGTCCTACAACCATACACAACCAGCTGAAAACAAGTCTAAGTGTTCTCTAACCATACATAGCAACTGAAAACAAGTCTAAATGTACTTACACGGTGTCGCTCTCGATGCTAAAGTGCTTCTCCTTTAATCATATAGATCACATTTTTTGTGTTGCATGAAATCACACCTTTAATCTTTAATTGCTTACCAGAATGGGGATGACTAAAAAACTGACAAATGGTTGTAAAATTACACTGTGCGCATTGACCACATCTATAATTACCTTCAGGGTCTTCACATCGCTGAATGTGAATTAAAGAAAACACAACTTGAAGCCGAATTAAAGGCAGTAAAAAGAAGAAGTTCCATAGGGACGCGGAAGACAATAAGATGCAGCGTGTCGACACCTGGAGACACTGTAATTTTACTCACTGTGCGCAGAACTATCACAAAAGGATTGAACCCGAACTTACATCTGGTAACGACACAGACTTTGATTCGCGAAGCATAGGTTCTTCCTTGTCATCTTTTTTAGGAGAGAACATGACAAGGCACGCTTCTCAATTCACTCATCCCCCTCGCAGAGCACGAGGAAGAAGAAGGCATGCAGAAGGGGTAAGAAGAGATCACCAATACGGGACACGTCAGAAGTTGCCTCATCACTGAACATCAAAATGTAGTGAACCTTTCCAGTAAACCCTTAGCATCCGACTGTTTACAAGCTCTTGGGAAAGGTTTGTCTTTTGTACCTACTACATGCTGTAATGAATTTAATGTCTTTCTGGATTTTCAAAATTTTTTTAGAACATTACGTCTTAAAGAATTTTTTTCGAGTAATGAATGTAGGCTCAATTTGTGTCCTTCTACACAGCATAATGCTAATTCCCCTCCTGATAATCATCTAGATAATATACCAATTGATCCTTGGGGCTTTTCATAAAAAATCTACTTTTATGCCACCTAAAAAAACTTTTCTGTTGAGACATATTGCAGATTAGTTGAAAGAGATGTGGGACAAGTTCTTAACAAAAAACGAGAATATGCTGTTTTTAATAATCTGCCTGAAGCTCAAAGGAATGCTTTGCATGATATAAAGAATGATAAATCTGTGGTTGCTAAATCGGCGGATAAATGGGGGCCTAATTGTGGTGATGGATATTCAATATTATGATCAAGAAATTTATCGACAACTTCAAAATCAATCTTTCTATACTAAACTAAGAGGTGATCCTATGACTAATTTTTTTAAAAAAAACTTATGACTCTTTACAAGCCTTTCTTCAAAAAGGAGATGTGACCAATAAAGAATTTGAGTTTTTAAAAGTTGATTATCCAATCACACCAGTAATATAGTCTACCTAAAATACATAAAAATTTGGTGAGACCACCTGGAAGACCCATTATTGCTGGTATGGGCTCTCTAATTGAGAAAATTTCAGTGTTTGTTGATTCCTTTTTAAAACCTCATGTTCAAAATCTTGCCTCTTTTGTACAGGACTCGCAGGATATGATTAAAATACTACAGTCTGTTTCACTCCCACAAAATCCAACATTACTGGTGACTTTAGATGTGGAATCGTTATACACCAACATTCCACATGATGGTGGTATACAAGCATTGATTTTTTTTCTACGCGAGTTTTTAAGTGATAAGAAACCTACTATTGAATGTCTTAAAGAATGAACTAAATTAGTACTTATGAAAAACATTTTCCATGTACAAAGATGACTATTTTTTACAAATTAAAGGTACTGCAATGGGGAGCACTATGACCCCTAATTATGCGAATTTGTACATGGGCTTCTTTGAACATGAATTTGTGTTTAATCCATGGTTAATTCGTATTTGTCTAATATTTTTCTGTGGCGGCGATATATAGATGATATTTTCATGATCTGGTGTGGCTCTGAAAATGATTTGCTTGTTTTACAACAATTTTTAAATCACAGTAGTGAACATCTTAAATTTACTATTGAGTACAATTCCTCACAAGTGAGTATTTTGGACTTGCTTATAATAAAAGATGAGAGTAAATTGGTGACAGATCTATATAGAAAGCCCACTGATAAAAATACTTTTTAACATGCTCTTAGTTTCCATCCTACGAATTTGAAGAAAAGCTTGCCTCTGTACTAATACGGAAACGTTTGGTAAACAACGTGAGGAACTATGTCAACGATTTTATGATAGAGGTTATTCTACAAAATGGATTAAAGAAGCTGCGGCCCATTTCGAAAATATGGATCAAAAAGATGCTTTGGTTCAAAAAACATCAAAACCTTCTAATACACGGATCTCTTGTATTATTCAATATTCGGCTTTAAGTAATGAGTTTGCAAATATAGTACGAAGACATTAGCATGTTTTAAATTCAGATCCTGTTATGAGACATTGTTGTAAATATCCTCCATGAATTGTTTTTAAACAAGCTCCTAACCTGCGACAAATGTTAGTGAGAGCAGATCAAGGTTCTAAACGGTCGGATAATCCTTTCTCAGACCCTGAAGATAATTATAGATATGGTCAATGCGCACAGTGTAATTTTACAACTAAATGTCAGTTTTTTAGTCATCCCCATTCAGGTAAGCAATTAAAGATTAAAGGTGTGATTTCATGCAACACAAAAAATGTGATCTATATGATTAAATGTCCTTGTGGTTTAGCCTACATCGGTAAAACAAGACGGTGTTTAAAAACAAGAATTGCTGAACACAGAAGTAATATACGATTAAACGATCAACGAAATCCTATTTCTGTTCATTTTAATGCATCGAAACATAACCTTGTGACATTAAGATATATTGGCATTGAACAAGTGAAGGTGCCGAGAAGGGGTGGGGACATTGACAGACTTTTATTACAGAGGGAGCATTTTACATTTACACACTAAACACTTTATCCCCGAGAGGATTAAATTTGGATTTTGATTTAAATTCCTTTTTGTAAGTGTATTTATATTCTATACTGTTATATACTAAATATGTGTACACAATTGTTTTCCCCTAGGTCCACTGGCCTTGTGGTTGATTGATGTGATTTTGTGCAGGTGTGATACGCTATATTTATATTTTGAATACTCTGTCTCCGAGGAAGTAAAATAATTGATTGGAACAACAAAGCCTCATTTGGATGATGGTTGGTCTTTCCAGCCAGCTTTTGAAAAGACAATCAAGTCCACTTGGGGATCCAGTGGCACAGTTGGGTGAGTGAGAATTAGCGTGGCTGGTGGTCGGCGCTCGACGGGGTACTTGGTGAGACCCAGGCCCCAGCCCGCCAAGCCCTGCCCGACGGGAGACCCCTTTTCCGGGATGTCCCGCGCCTGGAGGTGCCTGTCCGGGGGCTGAATTGTCTCTGACCTGCCATCTGGAATTCGGGGACAGAGCGCCGAGAATTTTGTCTGTACTGTAGTCGCCCGTGGGCATGGGGAAACCCAGCCAAGGGGCTGAGACATTGCAGGCTTACCCAGGAACAGTGCCCCGACCTCGGGCGAGCTGGAGGGCTCCCGTGGGCATGGGGAAACCCAGCCAAGGGCTGAGACATTGCAGGCTTACCCAGGAACAGTGCCCCGACCCCGGGCGAGCTGGTGGGCGCCCGTGGGCATGGGGAAACCCAGCCAAGGGGTTGAGACATTGCAGGCTTACCCAGGAACAGTGCCCCGACCCCGGGCGAGCTGGAGGGCGCCCGTGGGCATGGGGAAACCCAGCCAAGGGGTTGAGACATAGCAGGCTTACCCAGGAACAGTGCCCCGACCCCGGGCGAGCACTGTTGGCTCTGGTGCGGTGAGGGGTTCCAGGGGCACCAGTGAGTGAGACCCAGGCCCCAGCCCGCCAAGGCCCTGCCCGACGGGAGACCCCTTTTCCGGGATGTCCCGCGCCTGGAGGTGCCTGTCCGGGGCTGATTGTCTCTCACCTGCCATCTGGAATCGGGGAAGGCGAAGAATGTGGACTTAGGTTTTGGCGGCTTTGCGTTTGAACGAACCAGGGGGTCAATGGCCAGGCTGGCTGCCCACAAAAGTGTCCCGATCCCGGCCAGCGCCATTGGCATTGGGGGCATGGGGGTCCCGCCCCAACCAAGCGGTTCAGACATTAAAGGCTTGCCCAAAGATAGTGCCCCGATCCAGGCCAGCGCCGCTGGCATTGGGGGGTGGGGGTCCCGCCCCAACCAAGCGGTTCAGACATTGAAGTCAGGCCCAAAGATAGTGCCCCGATCCAGGCCAGCGCCGTTGGCCTTGGGGGGTGGGGGTCCCGCCCCAAACAAGCGGTTCAGACATTAAAGGCTTGCCCCGAGATAGTGCCCCGATCCCGGCCAGCGCCGCTGGCATTGGGGGGTGGGGGTCCCGCCCCAACCAAGCGGTTCAGACATTTAAGTCTTGCCCAAAGACAGTGCTCCGAACCCGGCCAGTGCTGTTGGCCTTGGCCGGGGCGAACGTCCGACACTGGAAGAAGGCAAACACAAAACTCCCATATTGCACGCCCCTGGAACTACGTGCCGCTGGTGCACCCCAGCCGCCTCAACAAATTGAGCACTGCGCCGGGTGGCGGTAGTGGGAAAGGCTGGTGCACCCGAGCTATCTCTGTACCACAGTACGGGCGAGGTGGTGGAGAGGGTGGTTCCCCACATCCAGATGGTTCACCAACGGCACGTCTGCGTAGCGAGTGCCACTAGCTAAGTCAATGTTCGTGGCTTAAGTGTGGGGTGCCCGGGGTCTGCTGGTGAGCAGGTGTCAAACTAGAAGACCCTTTGGGCCCGGTGCTTGCCCCGGAAAGGGTGTGGGCCCTGGGGGAAAGGGGGTGTCAGTGGTGGCCTTGGGAGTCAGGGGCTCCAGCCCCTCTAACGTGGGCCCCTGCCCCCGGACAGGGTGTGGGCCCTTGCCCCCGGACAGGGTGTGGGCCCTGGGGTAAAGGGGGTGGCAGTGGTGGCCTTGGAAGTCAGGGGCTCCAGCCCCTCTAACGTGGGCCCCTGCCCCCGGACAGGGTGTGGGCCCTTGCCCCCGGACAGGGTGTGGGCCCTGGGGGAAAGGGGGTGGCAGTGGTAGTCAGGGGCTCCAGCCCCTCTAACGTGGGCCCCTGCCCCCGGACAGGGTGTGGGCCCTTGCCCCCAGACAGGGTGTGGGCCCTGGGGGAAAGGGGGTGGCAGTGGGAGTCAGGGGCTCCAGCCCCTCTAACTTGGGCCCCTGCCCCCGGACAGGATGTGGGCCCTGGGGGAAAGGGGGTGGCCTTGGGAGTCAGGGGCTCCAGCCCCTCTAACTTGGGCCCTAGCCCCCGGACAGGGTGTGGGCCCTGGGGGAAAGGGGGTGTCAGTGGGAGTCAGGGGCTCCAGCCCCTCTAACTTGGGTCGTTGCCCCCGGACAGGGTGTGGGCCCTGGGGTAAAGGGGGTGGCAGTGGTGGCCTTGGGAGTCAGGGGCTCCAGCCCCTCTAACGTGGACGCCTGCCCCGGACAGGGTGTGGGCCCTGGGGTATAGGGGGTGGGAGCGGTGGCCCTGGGTGTCAGCATCAGCATTTGGGATGATGGTTGGGTCTTTCCAGCAAGCTTTTGAAACCAAAGTCCATTTGGGGCCATGAGGAAGATGGTTGGTCTCGGGAACGGCCGGTGGCAAGGGCTTGGCGACGCTCACCGGGGTATTTTATGAGACCCAGGCCCCAGCCCGCCAAGCCATGCCCGAAGGGAGACCCCTTTTTCGGGACGTCCCGCGCCTGGAGGTGCCTGTCCGGCGCCGATTGTCTCTGACCTCCCATCGAGAATTCGGCGACGGCGAAGAAATGTGGACTTAGGTTCTGACGGTTTGGCAGCTTTGAGAAAGTTGGACTTAGGTTTTGACCATTTCGCGCCTGCACCAAGTACGCTGATCGATAGCTTGTTTTGACGCCCCATGGGTTAGGCCCCTGCCCGGCACACCTGCCCCCAACATGGGTGGGTCGGCCTCTATGGGTGTGGTTGGTTCCTCCCTGCCTCGGGCGTGCTGTGAGGGAGGCGTGGGGGGGTGTCCCTCCGCACACAACCCCCCCCTTTCCCGCCTCTATCTGTGGGAGAAAAAAAAACTCAAATGGCCCGTCTGGTTTTGACCAAGAGCATGTCCGGCGCTCTGCCCGCCAGCCCGCCCGCCTGACCCCCTATGCTTTGTCCCCCCCCTGCTGATTCTCAGTCCGCGCCGCCCTCGCCCTGGACAAGGGCTGGGGGTGGTAGGTGGGCTCGGCAGAGTCTCCAGCGTGGTGTGTCGAGCCCAGGGGCCGTGTGGGGTACGGGCTGGTGCTGGCTCCAGCCCCTGTGTGTGTGTGCGTGACCAGTGCTGCGTCTCCCGCCCGTCCGCAAGCACGCCAACCCCTTCGGGTTTATCCTTGCCGGCCCTCGGCGGTCTCCCCTGCCCCACCTGCCCCCCCCTACCCCTCTCCCCCGGAGGTGTGTGGGGGTGGCTGGTGGAGGCGGAGGGTGGCTTGAAACAAGCCGGGGTCAGTGGTGTCCGGGCTTACGGTCTGGCCCCTCCTTTTTGATGGTTGCGGTTCATGCTGCGGTGAGCCCCGGAAAGGTGCGTGTTCGATGGGGTTCTACGACACTGCTTTGAAAGTGGGAAAAAGCCATGTATAAAGCCCCCGCGGCTGGTGCAGTCCAAGCTGCCCAAAACGGTGCGTGTTCGGCCGGGCTCATGCCATCCCTTTGTGGGGGCAGAAAAGGGAACTATAAAAAGGCTTATTCAAAAAGCCCCCTGCGGGCTGGCGCAGTACAATCTGCCCAAAACGGTGCATGTTCGGCGGGGTTCATGCCCATCCCTTTGTGTGGGAAAAGGGGAATAAATCAAAAAGCAGCGAAAGTCCCCGCTGCGTGCACGGTGAGGCTGCCTGAAATGGTGCCTTGTTCCTGGGACAAAAATCCACCAAAAGTCGTAACAACTGCTTCCATACAAGTTGGATCAAAGGGATCTTGTAGGTATCGGTCCTTCCTTTAAGAGGGGGAGGGGGGACCAGCGTCGCTGACGCGGAAATGGACGCTTCGTCCGCCATCTTTTAAACCGCTCCACGCGGCATGTGGGTCTCTCTCCCTCCAGCCTTGGTCTTGGACGGTCATGGCCGAATGTGCGCTCTGCTTCAACGTCTACAGCCGCTTCTCGCCGCACCTGTCTGCGGTCCACAAGGTGTCGAACGCGGACGAGAAGAAGCTTTTGCTGGTGCTCGCTGCTGGCCGTGTGGACATGCGGAAGACGGCGTGCCCGGTGCCCGGCTGCCGGAGGACGCCGGCCCGCCTAGACAGACACCTGAAGGAGCACGCCGAGTTCTCCGTCTCGGCCAGGAAGGAGGCTATGGGCCGAGCGAGGCGTCGGTAAGTGGCTCGAGAGTTGCGGTGGTTGCGGTCCACTCAACCGACGGTACCCGTGGTGTCTCGGCTGGCGTCGTCCTCCGAGGAGGAACGGGAATCAGACGGCCCGGAAGCCGAGCGTCCCTGCGCCGACCCCCGCTGCAGGCTCGCAACGGAGCGTTGCTATCGAGAGTTGAGGAGGGGGGAAGAGGGGAGGAAGAGCAGGCGGGCAAGGTCGTGTCCTGCCCCGCCGGCACCATCCCCCGACCCCGCCCCCGCGCGAGGGCCGGCCCCCGGGCGAGGGGCGGCCCGAGGTCTCCGGGCGGCCTCCGGGCCTGTGGAAGCCTACGATCCAACAAAGTACCCGTACCCGGACCACGCCCGCGCCTTGAGTTGAGTATGGTTATGGCACTTCTCTGTTGGGCTGGTGGTGGGTGTATGTCGTCTAGGCTGACTTTTGACTTTCGCCCCCGTTCTGCAGACTTGCTTTTGGCAGAGTTCGAGGGTTTCCAATTGGGGAGCGAGCCCACCGCCCGTCTGCGGAATAACGTGGCCTCCAAACTGGCGAGGGTCAAGGCCTTCCTAGGCTTCATGGCGACAGGCCACGTGGACCCAGAAACCTTGTCCTTCCTCAACCAACCGGCGCGCATCCGAGCCTGGTCTGCCCTGCTAGGCCAAACGGGCATGGCCGAGCCCACGAGGCAGCACTACCTGAAGAACGTGGCGCAGTTCCTGGATTATCTCTCCGAAACCCCGCCGGCCTCCTGCCGCCTCTCCAGTACCACCCTGGTGCTGGTTCGCAGGGAGCTTCGAGCTCTCATTCGCGGCATACGCCGCCGCGTCGTGGTACACGAGGTTAAGACCAAGCAGGCCAAAGAAGGCAGACTCATCTCCAAAGCCACCCTGCTACGCTGTCATCGGACGGCTGGGAGAAAAATACCTGCCCTTCTAGGTGAGTGTTTGGTCCCCGCCGGTCTGCGTTTCCACCAGTGTCGGTGGAAACGCTGACCTTCTCTCCGTTCTTCCCTCTTCTGCTCCGGGGCACCAACGGCTCTCGGTCAAACCGAGCCACGTCAGCGTACCCACCCCTTAACCCCCGAATTCGGAGGTTAAGGGGTGGGTACGCTGACGTGGCTCGGTTTGACCGAGAGCCGCTGGCGCCCCGGAGCAGACTCTTTTTGCCTTGGGGCACCAGCGGCTATCGCTAAGTTTAAACCGTTGGTGGTGTAATGGTTTGTTGGAAAAGTCTAACGCCTAACTTCCCTCCGTCAGACGGCCTCGAGTCCAGCCCAGACACCAGGCAGCAGTGGCGCTTCTACGGCTACCTGACCGGCTACCTGACCTGCATCACGGGCCATCGCTGTGGGGTCTTCCAGAACCTGACCATCCAGGAGGTCCAAGAGGCTTCCAGAAGCCCGGACGAGTCCGCCTATGTCATAAACGTGAGTGGAACGTTGCATGTGGGGGCCACCAGTGGTAGGGCTCACTCATCTTCTCTCTGTTTTTCCCAGATCACCACGCATAAGACAAACCGAGCCTTCGGCGCGGCTCAGCTGTCTCTCAACAAGGAAGAATACAGCTGGTTCAGGAGGTTCTTGCAGCTGCGGGCTAGCCTCCCCGGGGGGAGCCAGGCCTCCTATTTTTTTTTACTTCCAGACCCAGTCCCTGTCGAACCCTGAACAAATATTTTCAATCTGCATGGACCAGCATGGGGCTTCCCGGCAAGCCCACCTTCACTGACGTCCGAACTGCCATCGCGACCCACGTGAGTATCTATGCCAGTGCCCCCCCGCTGACCCCCATGACAGCCAGCGGCTTTGACCACAAAAAGTCTCTGTCTGTCTGTCTCTGACGCAGGCAAAGAATTCACATTCTTCCGAGGATCGCAGGAAGGTGGCCCAATTCATGTGCCACGATACCTCAACCTCAGACAAGTTCTACGCGCTTCACCTAGGCCCTCTCCAAGCACGTGAGCACCGCAGACTCTTCGAGAGGGCCTTGGTGGAGGAGGAGGAGGAGGAGGAGGAGGAGGCAGCGGGCAGAGAACGCCACTCAAGGAAGGGGCGCCAGAGGGCAGAGAGTCCCGGGTCACCCATGGTAAATCAGTTCCTTTTTGGCATGGACCTCAACAGAGGGACGTGTGGTGTTAGGTAACTGGCCTTTTCTCTTTTTCAGGAGGGAACTAGCAGGAGGACGCTGCCATGGCCGCCTTCGAAGGGGAAACGCCCCCTCGAAGCAACAGAAGACTCTGAATCTTCCTAAATAAAAATTGAACAATAAAGGTCATATGGTGTTCAGTGTCTTTATTATTCCTCTATCTGTGTGATAAAACATAGCTTCGAATGGGACAAATGATCCCTATCTCCTCTGTTAGAAGTGTCGCGTGGGACGCCCGCGTCCAGGTTCAGCCTTTGCTAAGCCCCAATTAGGACAAATGATCCCTGTCTCCTGTGGTAAAAGTGTCGCGTGGGACGCCCGCGTCCAGGTTCAGCCTTGGTTGAAAGCCCATCGGGACAAATGATCCCTTTTTAAACACAAAGAGGTGCCAGGCTGGACGAGACTGTCCAGGTCTGCGCCGGCGTTGAATGGCCATATGGCCCATGGTCCAACTCTGGGTATTTGCAGGTGTCTCCCGGGACGGCTCTGTCCTTTGGGCTGCATAAAGAGGTCGGAAGAGGGCTGCCCAAAAGCGGGGGTTAACTTCTGCGAGGAAGTTAAAAGTAAAAATTTGGATTTATATTTTGAATTTTTTTTGTAATAGTATGTATGCATCTCATATTGTCATATGTATATTATTTTATGTAAATGCTCCTGTTTGTTGGCTTGTTGGCTGATTGTGGTGATTGGCTGCAGGTGCTGTGTAGAGCTGTTTCACTATTTCTTGAGTACTCCCATTTGTAATGCTTTACCTGATGAAGACCTGTTGGTCGAAACGTTGTGACATTAAAGACTTTTTGAGAGCTAAAGTGGCAGTGTGCCTATTTTATTTGGATCATTTTCTATTAATGTTTGTTTTTGATCAAGCACCTGTCTTTGAGATTTTCTGATGTGCGCACACTTCTGTTTTTTCCTTTTGTTAAGCTTACCAGTAAAAGTGGCAATAGAGACGGTGACCATTTGTCCATTGTTCTTCTGAAGGACAAAAGTGTTAAGAGCTTCTTGATCTAATCTACATCGTCTCAGACACAGACAGATACATGAATTTCAATACTTCCATCGCACAAAATGGAATATTTCACTTCATATAGCTTTAGATTAAATAATAATGTCTATATTAAACAGGCACTGTTTGAATTACTCCACTGTATGAAATCTTGCTTATTAATGTTTATGTATGAATGCTCAGGTAAAGATCAACATTACATAGTGACATCTTAAACCATCGCTTAAGGACTACCACTTCCAAGGATTGTGCATGAAATGTGCTATATAAATAAACTTGTATAGTGCCTTGTATAGTTTTGATTCTCCATGCCAAGTACCCGGTGTCACTTTCAACATCATAGTAATGATCCTAAGACAAAATAGGGTGAAAAGGGGCACATTCAAGACCAAAATATACCTTCTGTTGTTAAGAGTGTGTGATATAATGAATCTGTTTCACCAGCAATATTGAATCTGTGATTCTTCCTGACAGAATTGTCTGACCAGACTATGGATTCAGCGGGTGCTGATCAAGTACGGAATGCGGTGACCCACGAAGGCATTCTCCTGGGGCAACATGCCACCCAATTGACACAGTACAAGAAGTTGAGTTCCTGACTGCACGGGTTGCTGAATTCAACACTTTAGTCCAAGAGCTTCAGCTGAATATTGGAGTCAGCAGACAGGCAGCCACTCTCCTCCACCCTGAACATGAGGCACATGCAAAAAACCCACTACCCTATGACGGGGATCCCAGCTGCTGTCCAGCCCCATCATTACACCACTGAAGAGTTCAGGGTGGCTTTTGTAATAACTCTCCTGAAGGGCAGGGCCCACGATTGGGCTACTGTGGTGTGGGACGCATGGGCTCCTTTTTGTGCCACCTTTGACGAGTTTCAAGAGGAGATGACTGTTTGATCAGTCAGCTCAGTGGGATGAGGCGGCTTCTCTCTTGGCTCAGCGGAGTCAAGACACATGCTCTGTGATGGACTTCTCGATCCAATTCAGAACTCTCGTGGCTACCCGCGCATGGAACAAAGCAGCTCTTTGAACGAAGTCTTAGGATGGCCTGGATAACAAGATTCAGAGTGGGATCACAACCTATGATTTTCCTTGTAATTTTGGTGCCTTGGTTGATCTGGCTCTTCGAGTGGAGCGTTGTCTCCATCGCCACTAACTTTGGCACATGACCCGTCTTCCCTGGGAGACTAAGGAGGGGGTTGCAAGCTCTTCCCACTCTCTTTCACTTGCTTCGGATCAAGAGCCTATGCAGCTAGGACACCTGCAACTAACCACCCAGAAGAAGCGGCACCGTCTGGCTAGGGGTCTGTGTCTGTACTGTGGTAAACCAGGTCATCAGGTGGTTCTTTAAAAGCCTCTGCTCACCAGTAGTATGAGGGATACTGGTGGGAGTCCCTGTTCTGACATCCCCACGCATCGTACCTCACTTTCAGCCTCTCTTCAATTTGGAGATGTCATCCACTCGTGTTATGCCCTAATTGATTCTGGAGCTGAGGGTAACTTTATGGACAGTAAAACTGTTGAAGCATGGGGCATCCCTGTCATCCCCCTTTACTCTACCATCTCTGTCCATTCCATGAATGGTCTCACCATCACCTCTATCACCCATTCTACTCCTCCCCGAAGTTTACTTATTTCTGGAAAGCATCATGAGGTTATCAGTTTGTATCTTTTTGAATCTCTGAGTGCTCCCATAGTATTGGGGCACAGTTGCTGACAACACATAATCTTGCAAGCAGAAGTCAGAGTCCCATTGAAATACCACGATCTGTCTCTGGTCTTTAGTAAGTCCCAGGCCACGTACTTGCCTTCCCACTGACCCTATGACTGTGCCATGAAACATCTCCCAGGCTTTTCTATGCAACATGGTAAACAGATTTGCCTTTATGTACCTTGATGATATCCTTATCTTTTCCTGTTCTAAGCAGGTACACACTCAGCATGTTCGTTAGATGCTGCAGCGGCTGCTGAAGAACCAGCTCTATGTCAACGCAGAGAGAAGTGTGTGTTCCACATCAAGTCTGGTTCGTTCCTGGGATATATAGTCTCGACAGAGTGGATCAAAGCTAAGTGGCCAATCCCCAATATTACGACTGAAGTTTATTTATTTATTTATTTATTATTGCGTATTGCATGTCTTTTTTTCTTTGTCCCGCCTTCTTGCTTTTTTCTGTTATCCCATAGGCTCCCATTTTGGCGTGATCTCGTGTTGTGATTGGCTGCTGGTCTTGGAGGCCTGTATAAAAAGGAGCTTCCGGCAGGGTTCGGGGAGCTCATTTGTGCTGCGATCGTTGCTGGGAGTGGAGCTTCTGGATTTCCCATACCCCTCCGGCCGACGACCAACATTCAAACTTGTAACCAATGTTCATATGTTTAACTTATTTTTGATAGTTTGAGCTTGCACGGGTGGCCTTCCTATTTATTTGATTACTTTTGACTATGTTTATGTTTAGGGAGAAAGGTAAGCTTACTGTATTTTTCTTTAAAAATTTATAGGTAATTTAGTGCATTTACTTTATAGATTCTTTTGTTTGTTATTTTGGGCTGTGGCCACCCTGAAGAGATGCTCATTTAAATTTACTACTTTTTCTATAATAAATCTATTCAATTACTCTCAACTAAGTGTCCGAGTTTGTTTGTCGACCGAAGGGTATCTTTTGTATTAAGTTTTTGTTTTGTTTGGGAAATCCACCACCCCAACACATTTGTTTTTCCGTTTATTATGCCCATGTTGTTTTCCCCTAGACTTGGGGCGTAAGACCCTACTCTAGAAAGGCTCTGTAGCAGTTCTTGGGGTTCACCAACTTCTATAGGCATTTCATCCGGAACTTCAGCTTGGTCTCTGCACCCTTAACGGCTCACACTTCTACCAAGCTACCATTCACATGGAATAGTCAGGCTCAGGAGGCCTTTGATTTTATTAAGTCTCGTTTCATCACCGTTCCTGTCCTCTCTTCCAAATCCCGAATGGCAGTTTATTGTTGAGATGGATGCCTTGGAGGTGGGGGGTAGCTGCAGTCCTGTCTCAGCGATCCTCTAGGGATGGTAAGGTGCATCCTTGTGCCTTCTTCTCCCGGCGGTATATCGGGTTCTGGGGATATATCGATATGATTCACCAACGCGATACGGTATTATCCAATATTGCTCATATCGATATGGTTTGAGGCCACACGTGCGCATTCTGCGCGAAACAGACCACTCCAAGGTAGCAATCGAGCTATTAAAATAAACAAATCGTTCAAGAATGACCCATCACTGACGCGACATGGAGGAACATGCAGTTGCAGTGCCAGTGTGGTTAAAAATCTATCTGACTCACCCTCGCGTGCACACACGTCCCACAGTGCCTGCAGTTGTCACATCGGTTTATCAGAAACCTTTTATCGATTATTTCTTCTGCAACTGACAGCAACAACGAACATAGAAGCCTTGTCAAATTGTCAAGCAGCAAAATGGGACGAATTTATACTGCATTTCGAAAGTGAAACCACCTCACATTCACTGATTATAAGTTCAGTACTTATAACACGACGGTCTCTTCTTTACATTTTCGCTCTGTATTCTGGTCTGTTATAATGACTGTTTACATTTATATGCTTAACCAGCATTTCATCACAGTACTCTGAAACTATTTTGTTACTTCCTCATATCTATAGTCTATTCATTTTCATCTCCTTATTTGAATATTTAGTAAAACAAGTTTAGTCAAAACAAAAGAAAAAGTGTGAATTTTTTTTTTTTTTTTTTACATGGAGTGAAAGACTTCTATTTAGATATCTTTGATATGTGCACTGTTTAATAATTGTGCACAATACATACATGTAAATGTGTAACTAAAAAAAACATATACAACTGATTTAATTGTTGTTTGTAAATCACACAACTGTGGAATACAGGATTACTTATAACAACACTGTAATTGTGACAAAATAGTGTGTTTCATATTTACATTCAATGTGGTTCTTTTCTACCCTACAATACTTTTTGCAACACTATTTTAAGTGTGTTCCGTTTTTGCTCTAACAATGTAGCTATGTTTTCTATGGTTCTGTTTACTTTGTTATTTGTTCAACAGCGCCCTAGTGCTGTGTATAGTTTTAAGCAGGAAACAAAAACCTGTAATGTATTTATTTATCAAAGATTTTGTTTATAATTTGAAATGTTGTTCAACAGTTTTATGCAGGAGAAAAATGTGGACTATTTTATTTATCAAAGATTTTGTGCAGCTGTTATTTTTGTGCAGCTGTTTATTTGTAAACAGGGAGGGAAACCCCTTTTGTTTAAATTATATTTTGCTCAAAAAATGTTTAGTAATGTTTTAATAAAGGCTGTAGCTCTCAAGTAACCATTTATGAAAAAATACTGGAAATATATTGTATACCGTCATTCCTCCTAAAAATACCGGGATATGATATTTTGCCCATATCACCCAGCCCTAACATAGGCAACAGAGAGCTCCTGGCAGTCAGTCTAGCTCCTGGGAAGTGGCATTACTAGTTGGAGGTGGCGGCACATCCATTCTTGGTCTAGATGGATCATAAAAACTTAAAAATACATAAATTCAACCAAAAGATTAAATTCCCGTCAGGCCCGCTGGGCACTGGGCACTTCGGCAGATTCAGCTTTTCCCTCTCGTACCAGCCAGGTTCCAAAAAAGTCCAACCTGATGTACTTCTCCCAGCTGTTTGATGTTCCCATTCCCGAAGAGGATGCTGCCCTAAAAACTATCCTAGCTATGGAGGCGTTGATGCCCTCTACGAGTCTGTCTTCAGGTGTTCACCCCCAGACCAATGGGCAGACTGAGCGAGCCAACCAGGATCTCAAAAGAACTGTCTGGTGTGATAGAATCCGGGTTCCTGGAGTCGACAGTTGTCTTGGGTTGAATACGCTCACAGTTCAATATAAATATAAAATATAAAAAATATAAATATTAAATATAAAGTTAATAAATTCAGTGAATTACATATTTTAATAATGATTTTTTTATGTTTTGAAATTATAATTTTTTAAAAATATGTATAATTTAATGTATAATTGAATGTAATTTTAATAATTAAAAACGTAATTACGGATCTTAACTAATTGTTTAAGACCCTAAATTAGATTTAGAATAAGGACCATGCGGAGTGGCAACAACATCATTCAGGCGTTGTTGTTGCTGTCTCTTTAAGAAAATGTGGCTTGTTGAGACGTTAGTTGAGTTCGTTAATGAGGCGGTCGAGTATGCTGGCTGTTTACACAGAACTTTGCATGACTTTTAAAGAAAAGTCTATTTTGGAGTCCACACTTCTCAGGTAAATATGTATTAATGATATATTTTCATTCTTATTTTTACATGTGAAGCCGTGTTCTGTTGATTTTGTCTGACTTTCGGCATTCCCCAGCTTTAAGACCATGAAAAAGTGTTCCGGTCAGACTGCTTGGTGTCTATGGTTGGTGTATGTTGGCCTTTAGGATGGAGTTGAAGATGTCTACAGCTTATTAAAGAAGTTAATACATTATGGTATTGAAGTCACTGAAGAGGTGAGGGACATATTGAAGGTGAGTAACTATATGCTGTTATTTTCTAACGCCTTTTATCGCCTCATGTACTTAACGTATTTGCGCCTTATATTTTATTGCTTTATTAATAAGTGTTGCCACTATGGACTATAATTGCAATGCTGGAATTTGTAATTATTAATAATGTTCTATATCTTAAGGCCATTTTCTAGACTTTGCTGTGAAACTGCATTTTGAATTGACTGCGGAAATGTTATTTTAGACCATGAGGGTTGCCAAAAGCATTAGTTACACGTTTCTGGCATCAGCAGCTTGCTGTAAAATTTCATTTACATTTTTGCTGATTTTATTCACCCAAACTAGCATGAGCATAGAATTTAGTGCAAGTTGGTGCTACTTTTCTTCATGGTGAGTGCAGTAAGTGACTGTATTACCATCAATAACACTTGTTTAGCACAAAAGTTTATAAAATCGTAGAAAAACACAATCTTACCCATGAAACTTTATGCTTTGTTTTCTTTCGCTCGTTACTAAACCCTGTTGGCTTTCTTGACTAAATGAATAATTTAGTAATAATTGAATGAGTTTTGTCCTGAGAGCACTGTACAAATATGGCAGTGGTATTGACTCATGCTCAGGGCCTGTATGCGATATCTAATGTATATATCTGGGGTTCTTGTCAGCCTCATTGAAAGCGGCACCATTTTTCCTCTTAGTGTATATTTATAACAATATACTTTCCAAATTATATACATTTGTAAATTTATTATTATTATTATTAGTAGTAGTAGTAGTAGTAGTAGTAGTCGTAGTAGTAGTATATAAGTATAATAAATTATACTTTTTACTGTAATTTTTTATTTTATAAAAATTATTATTAAACATCTATTGAGGCTTTGGTAAGGGGGTGAGTGTTATTTAGAAAATTGTCTTCACTAAGAAACTAATATTTCTCTTTTAGGCATTACTTTTATGGTAAGTAATTAATTGGTTATTCTTTATTAATTGGTTATAGGGGTGGTACGGTGGCGTTTCTGTGTGATTGCACGTTCTTCCTGTGTTGGCGTGGGCTTCCTCCGGGTGCTCCACTTTCCCTTACAGTCCAAAGACATGTGGTATAGGTGAATTCGTTAGGCTAAATTGTCCGTAGTGTATGTGTGGGACTGAGAAGTTTCCCAGTGATCCAGTTGCAGCTGGAAGGGCATGCGCTGTGTAAAACATAAGCTGGATAAGTTGGAGGTTCATTCTGCTGTGGTGACCCCTGATTAATAAAGGGAATAAGCCAAAAAGAAAATAAATAAATGAATAATTGGTCATTTTTCACAAGTAGTTTTCAGTAAAAATGTTTTTCATCTAATAATAATATCATCATCATCATCTTAAATTGTTGAGATTTTTCTTGTTGCTTGTTATTTTGAATCATGATCAAACCATATATTTATTTATTTTTCTTATCCTCTTACAGACACTCTAACAAACCCAATATGGTATTATGATATGAAACATACTCAGTTTTTCCTTCTAGGAGTTTTTAACAAGAATTCAGAGTACAGCTGCCACAAAGATCAATATCAAGAAATAGTGATAGAAAGAAATGAGATATTTTCACAATGCATGCTTGTAATAAAACATAAAGGTGGGAAGAGTTTTAAACAGGACCTTTTTTAACCCAAAAAACATTTTGATGTTATCTTGATTCCGATGCTACAATGTGCACCTGTCACTGTATGTGTTTTTTGTGTGTACGGTAGCTTTGCTCACATTTTTAACATACAGCTTTTGTGGCTACAGAATAAAAATATACATGGATACAGGTGCAATGTGTGTGCTTCACAGGTGTATTTATGCACCGCTTTGCTACACTGATACAAGCCCCCCTTCCTAAAACCACAATGCTGGAGGTCTATGATATGCAAAAAAAAAAAAAAAACCTGCAGGCATAAGGGGTAAAACATATAATCTTACATTTTAATGTTTTGTTGTGTTTGTTTGTTTGTTTTCTGGTTGATATAAAGGTGTTTCTGAAACTCTTAAGATATGAAAACAAAAGAAAAGAAAAATTGTACATGTTTAATTGTTACAGATGATGTAATACAACCGGCATTTTATAAGTTAAGTCATAAAAAATTGCAAAGTTATCTAATGTGAGTTGTTGGGGATAATGCTATAGCTTCTCATAAGGAGTTAACAAAAATTTTTAAAAAAATTTCCTACACAAAAACTCTGAGAGCTCCAGCAACACATTTAACATTTAAGACACAAAGACATCAAGAATCAGCATATGAACCTCAACCAGGGTTGCTATAAAAAAAAAAAACAGCTGCATAATTTATTCATGCTGTAATGCACCCTGGGTGCCATACAAAACTCCAAGCATGCATTGTAGCATGAATACGGTTCTTGTGATTTATGTTTGCCTTTTTTTATTTTTATTTTTATTTTTTTGTTTGTTTTTTGGCAATATTTCACACGATTCATTTGTATTGTTCAGGTTTGATTTTTATTTTATTATTTATTTAATCTAAAATTTACAAGGCATAAATAGTCCTCACTTTAGATTAGTCACAAAACTGCATGAAGTTAAGTTAATAAAGCATTTATTGACATAAAAAGTAACTATTAATACATGCCTGAATAATAAGATATTCATTCATTCATTCATTCATTTTCTTTTCGGCTTAGTCCCTTTATTAATCCGGGGTCGCCACGGCGGAATGAACCACCAACTTATCCAGCACATGATTTACGCAGCACATGCCCTTCCAGCCGCAACCCATCTCTGGGAAACATCTATACACACTCATTCACACTCAATTTAGCCTACCCAATTTACCTGTACTACATGTCTTTGTACTGTGGGGGATAATAAGATATATAAATGTTAATTGGAATAGTTCATTAATCATTTACACGCATTATGGATGATATTAAAAACCACCAACTATTCTTAAATAACTGGTTTGTAAATAATACAATACTTAACAATGAAATATTGATAATTAAAGCATGAAAATACAATCATTAAGCACATTTTATATGTGCTTACAAGTCAAGAATACAGCATTTGGATCTGCAGTTATAAAATGCTTACTAACAATCACACAAATAATTGTATTCAAACATTATTTATTTATATACATAAATATGCAAATAAACACTCAAAATTATACTTAAACATTCAAATATTTACAATACAAAATAATAGCTTACATCAAAATAAACACTGACATGTGTTCTGCAGAAGCATTTCAAACATTTACAAAAGATAAGAATAAATCCTCTCTATACCTGTAGAGATGCACGGTCCTCAGTGTTGCATCCTGTGTCTGTATCTGTGCAGCTGCTGATGTCTCTGGAGCAGTGCTAGTCATTTCACCTCATCTTTTGTGACAAACTTCAGCATTAAATCTCCATGTATAATAAAGAAGTAATTAGTCATTTAAAGAAAAACCCATCGCTTACTGTTAAAACAATGGGCTAGTCAGGAACTCTTCATAATGTGTCTAAACTACAACCAAAATGTAGATTTAACTTGCGCTATAATCCATGGTGAAAAAAGCTGGGCCTTGCTTACATTATAAATCAAAGACATTTGTGGTTTTTAAGAATTAATGAGTGTATTTTAAAACAAAAAAACTTTTTTAACATTCAGAAAAAAAATAATCATTAATGAATTCATGCAATAAAAATGGTTTACAATAATTTGACTCATTTTATTTTATTGATCTTTCAGAAATCACAGAATATTAGTCAGTTTTGTCATCTCATGTAGTAATGTGCAAAAATGAAAAACCGACATAAATTATTAAAAAAATTAATTAAATTAATTTCTAAATTAAAAACACACCAATTCACTGAAATAAAGACTAATAAGACTTTACTGTCATTGCAGTGATACAAAGAATAACAACAGCAGAATAAGAAATGTATAGAAATAGACAAAACAATAAACAATAATAACTGCAAACAATTATATAATATATAATTATATAACATAATATAATAACTAAATAATAATAAATAATAGATACAGTGAAATAACTGTGCAGTGCATGTGTAGGTAGCTGGTGTGCAAACAGAGTTGCAAAGTATTGCACAAGTTAATGAAAATAATTGAGTTTGTGTAATTGTCAGCAACAAGGCGGAAAGGGGCAAAGTTGTCATAGTTTAAAGCAGTGGCTCTCAAACTGGGGGTTACGACCCCTGCGGGGGTTGCAGAATAATTTCAAGGGGTCGCAAGAGTGATTAAAAAGATTAAGTAATTTTCAGTGATTATAATAAATATATTTTTCAGTATTACAAGTGAAAGCTAATATTTTCAGAATTTTTTTTAAAGATATTACTGTTTTTTTTATGTGAATGGAACATCATAACTGTGCAGCGAATCAGTTATTAATACAGCACGCATCTGGATGTGAAAACTGGAACCATCTACTTTGACGAAGCATAAGAGCAAGACCCCATCAGACAAAAGTAGGAAACATCAGAAATATCAGGATGAATTCATAAAGTATTTAGGACACATTCAGGCAGAATGCATCTTTGCACTTGAAACGCAGCGCTTAGGAACAGTTTAAAACAATTGTCATGTCAACTTGCTGCAGTAAACACAGCCTGCAACTCTTGCCCTCCTTCATGCTCTTCTTATTGTCCCACTGCTCAAGAACCGAACGCAAATGGATTGGTTAAAATCAGCTGTCAATCACTCAGTCTTCTGCCTTCAGAAGACAGGAGCGACAACCACGAAAATATAAATCGCTGAAGATGAGAAAGAAAACAGCCCAGACAGTTGACACTGACAAGTCCACTATGAAAATAACTAAAGCATTCACTGTAAAGTCAGTGGGACGGGGTTTTCAGGTAACGGTTTGCCACATCCACACATTTTAACAGGGGCGTAGATTTAGGGTGGACGGAGGGGATGTGTCCCCACCAATATCGTCCAACCATTGAAATGTCCCCACCAATAATTTAATCCAGTTAAAAAAAAAAAAAAAAAAAAAAAACAAAAAAAAAAAATCACGCTGTCAACATTAACCTAGACACGCAGAAAGGCTTCAATCATGTTCGGTCCTCCAGCCCCCAAAACACATATGAGCATTTTGATTGGCTGTGCCTTTCCCTGCTATCATGTGAGGCTGTGGCTGCGTTCAGATAAGCAGCGCCAAATGCAGTGGATTGTTTTTCCCGTGCAAGAGTAAGGTGTGTTGGGTGCAGCAGTTGGCTGACACACACAAGCATGGCAGCAGCAAAAAGGTTGACATAAGGAGCTATTTTTCAACGAAAGTGTAAGTCACATAAAAGAAAGTTCGCTACTAAATGAGCCCATCCCGATAATTCCGTTAATGTTCGCGTTTTCCCTGCTTTAACGCACAGTCTGTCGTTATAGCAGACTGATATAGGCTAGTCTGTGTAGAATGAGACATGTTATATTTGCACTGTGGCTAGAATGAACTGAAGTCTTTATTAAACTCTCTCTTTATCAGTTAATAAGCATTATTCTAACATTACACCATCAGGCCTGTAGCCAGCTTATTTACATTTAGTCATTTAGCAGACGCTTTTATCCAAAGCGACTTACAAGTGAGGACAAGGAAGCAATTTACACAACTATAAGAGCAATAGTGAATAAGTGCTAAAGGCAAGTTTCAGGTGTGTAAAGTCTAAGAAGCAAAGCATTAGTAATGTAAGTTTTTTTTTTTTTTTGAGAGAGAGAGTACAGTTAGTGGTATAGCCAGAGAGGCAGTTACAGATTAGCAAGAAAAGTGGAGACTAAATAGTTGAGTTTTTAGTCGTTTCTTGAAGACAGCAAGTGACTCTGCCGTTCTGATGCAGTTAGGGAGTTCATTCCACCAACTGGGCAGATTCAATGCGAGAGTTCGGGAAAGTGATTTCTTCCGTCTTAGAGATGGAACCACGAGGCGACGTTTATTCACAGAACGCAAGTTTCTGGAGGGCACATAAATCTGCAGAAGTGAGAGCAGCTAAGAAGGAGCAAAGCCAGACGTCACTTTGTAAGCAAACATCAGAGCTTTGAATTTGATGCGAGCAGCAACTGCCAGCCAGTGCAAATGGGTGAGTAGCGGGGTGACGTGCTCTTTTGGGTTTATCAAAGACCACTCGTGCTGCTGCGTTCTGAAGCAGCTGAAGAGGTTTGATAGAGTTAGCTGGAAGCCCGGCTAGTAGAGAGAAGAAGAGCTTAAACAATGAGTTGAGCTGCATGTTCAGATAGGAAGGGAATATTCAGATAGTATAGAGTGTGAATCTGCAAGATCGAGCAGTTCTAGAAATGTGGTCAGAGAAGTTTAGTTGGTCATCAATCGTTACTCCAAGGCTTTTTACCATTTTGGATGCAGTAATGGTTGCGCCATCCATCTGGATTGAAAAGTTATGGTGTAGAGTCGGGTTGGCAGAAACTTCAAGCATTTCCGTTTTCGCGAGGTTAAGCTGAAGATGATGATCTTTGATCCAGTGTAAAATGTCTGACAGGCAGGCTGAGATGCGAGCTGGAACCGTGGGATCATCAGGGTGAAAAGAGAGGTATAGTTGGATATCATCAGCATAGCAGTGGTAGGAAAATCCATGTTTCTGGATGACTGGTCCTAAAGATGTCGTGTAGATGGAGAAGAGAAGTGGTCCAAGAACCTTTATTGAAAGGGGCAGCTGTTTGTTTTCTGAAAAACGTAGCCTTTTTGCAGTTATTTGCCTGATTTCTATTATTTAATAATGAGGTTTAAATATTGAATATTTTTATTAGTGACATTTTAAGAACTAATTTTTGCTGGATTATTTTGTCGGATGGTTATTACAACCACACTTTCTGATGTACCAAAAATATTTTGCCAAAAAGCTTACCGCACTATTTGACTATTTTAAGTGTTTATTTACAACTGTGCATTTAAACTAAGTTTTAGATCACAATTTTATAAATATTGACAATTTTGAATAAAAAGTATGGAAAGATTCTTATTTTTAAAATTATTGTTATTATTATCATTTTTTTTTTTTTTTTGAAATTTGTTAAAACTAGTTTTAAATTAACCACTGAAGCCTACAGGCAAATAACAAACTGGCCAGCACATTAAGTGTTCCTCAGTCCGAATTTAGCCATTTGAATAATCAGAAAAAAGTCAAAAAATAATAACAATCCAACTTTTGGTCTTTCGGACCACCAGAGCCCCTCTTGGCTACGGGCCTGAAACATAATAAATTATATCAAGAGAGGATTCATTATTAATATATTTTAATAGCAGTTAAATAAATAATAGCAGCGCACACACACACACACACACACACACACACACACACACACACACACACACACACACACACACACACATATATATATATATATATATATATATATATATATATATATATATATATATATATATATACCCGTGTTTGATTCCCCCGTCCCCGCCAATGTCATGTGCAAACCTATGCCATTGCAAGTGCCGTTTAGCGGCTTTTGCATCTAAACTCTTCATATACAGTTGAAGTCAGAATTATTAGCCCCCCTTTGATTTTTTTTTTTTCTTTTTTAAATATTTCCCAAATAATATTTAACAGAGCAAGGAAATTTTCACAGTGTGTCTGATAATATTAATTATTCTGGAAAAAGTCTTATTTGTTTAATTTCGGCTATAATTTTTTTCCGATAGTCTACAAAACAAACCATCTTATACAATAACTTGCCTAATTACCCTAACATGCCTAGTTAACCTAATTAACCTAGTTAAGCCTTTAAATGTCACTTTAAGCTGTATAAAAGTGTCTTGAAAAATATCTAGTAAAATATTATTAACTGTCATCATGACAAAGATAAAATAAATCAGTTATTAGAAATGAGTTATTAAAACATATTATGTTTAGAAATGTGTTGAAATGTGTTCTGTCCATTAAACAGAAATTGGGGAAAAAAATTAATAATTCAGGGGGGCTAATAATTCTGACTTCAGCTGTATACACAGAGAGAGAGAAAGAGAGAGAGAGAGAGAGAGAGAGAGAGAGAGAGAGAGAGAGAGAGGTGTGACGAGATGCCTACTCCACAAGACGAGACACAAGATTGGGTTCCTGAAAACGAGACGAGAAAAGATTTTTACACTATTTAAAAAAATCCTTATTGATGAAACATGAAATAGAATTCAAATATTTTGCTAATATATGAATGGAAAATAGATTTTAAATAAAAAAAAATCACAAAATGCAAATGTAGTTCTTTTTTATCATCTTGTAATGAATTTACTTCCATTTTAATGAACATGCATATAATTTTATGTATGCAATAGTTATATTAGTTTTGTTACCGACTCGGTCCCAGTCATTCCCCTCGCTGGCCAGCATTGTCACCATCCCCGGACTTTTAAGCATTACATCATCCATCTAAACTGATTGTGCACACACCTGAACTGAATCTAGTTAACGACCCACGCTTCCTATATAAGCCACACTCAAACACCAGTTCATTGCGAAGTCTTGTTTAGCCCCTGCCAGCATTACTGAGCGGTATTTCCTGTCTGATCTTCTGAGAATAACCCCGGACTGTTTCTGACTCTGAGTTGCCTTCTGCCTGCCCACGACCCTTGCTTTATACATGGACTGAACCACGCTGCCTGCCCTCGACCCAAGCCTGTCTAACGGATTCTGAACCACACCGCCTGCCACTGATCTATGCCTGGTAAATTCACTCTGTGTCTGTCAGCCGCCAGCCCCAAGACCATTATTGATTACTGTTGATGTGTGTTCGCACTTTAGTGCGTATTGGATGTTTGACTGACTAATAAATACTGCATAATGGATCCCTCCGTGTCAGTCTCCTCGTTACAAGTTTATATTGAATAGTTATATTAGTTTATATTGAAATCTATGCAATGAACATGCAAACACTGCAAAATATTTGTTAATATATAAATGGAAAATAGCAAACTCTACTGACTGGCTTTTCCCCTATAGAATTTCAAAGTATTTAAATCACAGATATTGATGGTCTGCGTTTACACACACACGGCAAAAGGCACAATAACCAGGAAAAAAAGAACTGGTGCTGACTGACAGCTGATAATAAACAACTTTTTTGCATGGTTTCATTTTTTTTTTTATTTTCTTATAAGTTATTTTGCTATAGTTTATGAAAGAATGTCTCATTTTGCCATCTTTTAATCTGGGCTTTTTTAAACCATTAGCTATTTTTATGTCATGTTCATGGCGTGATTTATGCACGTGATGTATGCAATTTTAGTTTATATTGTGAGGCAGATGTTGCTCTCTCTCTTTCTCGTGCATGCTGGGAGTGTGGGGTGTAGCTGAATGCGTGTTTGAGAGCGTTGAGTGATTGCTTTTTCTATCTACATTTACATTTAGTCATTTAGCAGACGCTTTTATCCAAAGCGACTTACAAATGAGGACAAGGAAGCAATTCACACAACTATAAGAGCAGCAGTGAACAAGTGCTATATACAAGTTTCAGGAGTGTAAAGTCTAAGAAGCAAAGCATTAGTAAACATTTTTTTTTTTTTTAGAGAGGGAGAAGGCACAGTTAGTGGTATAGCCAGAGAGGCAGTTGCAGATTAGGAAGGAAAGTGGAGACTAAACAGTTGCGTTTTTAGTCGTTTCTTGAAGACAGCAAGTGACTCTGCTGTTCTGATGTAATTAGGGAGTTCATTCCACCAACTGGGCAGATTGAATGTGAGAGTTCGGGAAAGTGATTTCTACCCTCTTTGGGATGGAACAACGAGGCGACGTTCATTCACAGAACGCAAGTTTCTGGAGGGCACATATATCTGCATATATCTCTTATTTATTATCCTTTTCTTTTCTTTTACTTTTTTCTCTTATAGTATAGACAGTGTAGAGTTTTTTTTTTAGTATGGAAGACTTAACAGAAGCCAGTATGGCGTTCAAGGAGTGTCAGCTTTGTTATTACGGAATGGGTGAAGGTGTGTGGCAAACCCTAGAGTGACAGTGGAAGACATCCTCCAGATATTAGGAGAAAAAGTTGCTTTTGAAAACATCATCTTGGCTTCACGGATAAACAAGGCCATGGTTGTGTTTTTAAAATCTGGATCATTAATAAACCAGTTGACTGTGAGCAGATTATGGGTAAAAGAGGTGTTTGTTCCGGAAACCTCTCTATATGCTCCAGCAACAAAAGTTACCATCAAATGTTCCACCTTTTTTTAAGTAATGAGGCCGTCCTAAAAGAACTACAATGTTTTGCAACCCAGGCTCATTCTGAAAATTCATTCTGAGAACACTCATTCTAGTGTTCTCATGCTGAGTCACTACCTCTTTTGGATAAAAAGCTTGAATTCCCAAATTCAGCACATTCTCAAATACTTGATCGTAGCACAGTCAGTTCACCAAATAGACTGCTGTCCCTAGTCATATCACAAAGTATGATTACTGAACAAACAGCTGTTCCTTCATTTAGAATCTCACCTTTTAATGAAGTTGAATCAACTAATTCACAAAACCTGTCCAAGAAAAGCCTTAACCATAGATGTACCAAACCCACAGTAACAGTGTCATCCCATCCAGCACTTACCATGGATATAATTGATCCTCCTAGTGTGCAAAAGGTAGTAGTTGAGCACATTGTCTGCACAAATGACACAGCTCCAATGCACCATACCTCTTTTCCTAGATCTTTACCTCCGATCTTTCTCTGGAAAAATTCCTAGGCCTGTTAATGAGCCAGACTTTGACACTTGGCGTGCCAGTGTTGATCTCCTACTGACAGATCCTTCTATATCTGACTTAAATCGAGCCAGAAAAATCATAGACGGTCTGCTTTCCCCTGCTGCAGATATTGTTAAACATGTCTCACCTAACAGCTTACCTGCAGTATATCTAGAATTGCTGGAGTCTGTATATGGCTCTGTTGGCGATGGAGATGAGTTATTAGCCAGATTTATGAATACTTTCCAAAACAATGGTGAGAAGCCCTCAACCTATCTGCACAGATTACAAGTTCTCTTAAGCACAGCTATTCAACGAGGTGGGATATTTGAAGAAGAGAGAAACCGATATCTCCTAAAGCAGTTTTGTCTCATTGGAACAGTTCCCTCATTGCTGACCTTCAATTAGAAAGGAGAAAAGTCACTCCTCCTTCATTTGCAGAATTAATAGTTCTCATCCGCACAAAAGAAGATAAAAACGCCTCTAAAGAAGAAAGAATGAGAAAGCATTTAGGGTTAAATAAACACTATACTCCCCCCTTGAAATTCAGAATGTCAGCTCACCAAATATCTGCCCACCAATGTGAAACACAGGATGATCAAACTGACACATCTCTCGCAAAGCCAGTGTGTGAACTCCAAGCTCAAGTTGTTGCACTGCAAAAGCATTCATGCCAGGAAGAAAAGAAAAAAAATGCAAAACCAGATGAAGTGAGTGAGCTGAGAAATGTTGTTACTGAGTTACAGGCCCAGATTACAGCCATGCAAACTTCAGCCACTCCAAAATTTAAGAGTGATGTGGAAATAACTGAAATTGCTGATTTAAAGAGACAGATTGCTGATTTAAAGGTTCAACTGACTGCCCCTGATATGTATAGAAACCGCACCAGTAACTTGCTGCCTGAACCTGGTGCAACAGATCCAGGTCCAGAGCTAGTAAACTGCCTGAAAGTAGACTTGTACAATAGATGTGGGGAAGATGGTCATCTTGCCAGCAGCTGTAGTAATGCTCCTGACCCTACTAAAGTTGCAGAGAAAAAAACGCAAGTTTAGGGAGCGACAAGCCCAGTGGGATACCCAACAAGTTGCAACTATGAACCCTTTAAACTGAGGATGGTCTCTGTAGAGGGACATACAGAGACTAAAAAAAGAAAAGAAGCGCCCTGAGAAACGTAAACAATTGCTTAACCAAAATGCATGTGACACACCCCCTTTGAGAAATTTACCAAGAGGATTAGTGGGAGTGAATTGTACTGCCCAAATAACTGTTGGTAAAAAACAGTTTCCTGCTTTCCGGACACAAGATCCCAAGTAACTACCATTCCCTGGTCATTTTATCAAGAAAATTTACCAAATTGTCCACTTAAGTCATTGGATAACTTGCTGGAAGAGGAAGGGGCAAATGGTCAAACAGTGCCTAATCTTGAATATGTGGAATCAACTCTAAAGTTTCCCAGAGAGTTCCTTGGAACAGAGACAGAAGTACCCACTTTAGCCCTGGTAGTCCCAGATTTGATGAACACTCCCCAAGTTCTAATTGGCACAAATTCATTAGATGCTCTTTACAGTAATTATGTCCAACAACCTGCTTCCTTTCCTCAATCTAACTTCAATGGTTACCGTGCAGTGCAAAAAGTTTTGGAAGCAAGATACAAACAAGCAAGTGCTGATGTAGTGGGCTGTATTAAATTCAAGGGACATGTTCCAGAGGTAGTAGCTGCAGGATGTACAGTGGTTCTTGATGGACATGTTCTAGTTAATTGTCCTCATGTAGGGGATTGTGTAGCTCTAGAGTCACCAACTTCACCCACTTTACCTGGGGGTTTACTGGTTGCCAGCTGTTTGCATTCCTTACCCAGCAAAAGGCATCAACAGTTACCAGTTGTGTTACGGAATGAAACTCAGACTGACATTACCATCTATCCCAGAACTGTAATTGCTGAAATGCTTAATTGCTTAAAATCAGGATAATATCAGATTGAGATGGAGGAAGCTGACAAAGTAAAACTGCCTTTGTGTGTCCCTTGGGGTTCTGGGAGTTCAATAGGTTGGCCCAGGGGATTACCAATGCCCCAAGTACGTTTCAAAGACTGATGGAAAGATGCATGGGTGACTTGAATAGGAAAGAGGTGTTGGTCTTCATCGATGATCTGATCATTTTCTCTGAAAGTTTAGAAGAGCATGAATCAAGGCTGATGCACATTTTGAAAAGGCTCAAAGAATATGGACTGAAGCTATCACCTGAAAAGTGCAAGTTTTTCCAGACTTCTGTTCAATACCTTGGTCATATTGTATTAGAAAATGGAGTGGAGACTGATCCAGTAAAAATCGAGGCCCTAAAAACCTGGCCAAAACCGAGAAATCTCAAAGAATTAAGATTTTTTCTAGGATTTTCTGGATACTATAGAAGGTTCATTCAGGATTATTCCAAGATAATCAAACCCCTTAATAACCTCACAGTAGGGTATCCACCTCTTCAAAAACGTCACCTACAAGAGAAAAATATAAGCAATATCTGGACCCCAAAAAGGAGTTCGGGGACGGATGGAATCAGACCTGTCAACAAGCCTTTGACATGATCATTGAGAAGCTCACCTCTGCACCTGTTCTGGGATTTGCAGACCCAAAGCTTCCTTAAGTTCTGCATACTGACCGCAGTACTACTGGGCTTGAGGTAGCCTTATACCAGAAACAAGAGGGACAAATGTGGGTCATTGCTTTTGCAAGCAGAGGGTTGACAAGAAGTGAAACCTGGTACCCAGCTCACAAGCTAGAATTTCTAGCTCTTAAATGGGCAGTCACATCTACATTCAGTGACTACTTGTATGGAACATGCAGATGTCTTACCAAATGAGTTTGAACAAGAAAATGAGCATGGTCTTCCAGTTATTCCTTACCTGTCTAACGAGAAACAGCAGAGAATGGATCCTGATCTAAAATTCATTGTTGATTGTTTACAGTGAAATGAAAAGCTGTCCAGTTCAATAGACCAGTCTCTTGCTGTTGCTCTGTGGATAAGGGAATGGCGCAGATTAGAATTAAGGGATGGATTGCTTTATAGGAAGAAGCAAGCTCAGGGAAGCACCCTCTATCAATTAGCCTTACCTGTAGCTTTGCGTGGAACAGTGTTGAAGAGTCTCCATAATGATATGGGACACATGGGCATGGAGAGAACACTTGACCTTGTCAGGACCAGATTCTTTTGGCCAAAAATGTCATCATCTGTGGAGGAGAAAATTAAGACATGTGAGAGATGTGTACGTAGGAAAGCGTTTCCTTGAAAAAGCAGCTGAAATGATGAACATCAAGACTACCAGACCATTGGAGTATGAACTTCTTGTCTTTAGAGCCAGATCAGAGTAACACCAAAGATATATTAGTTATTACAGATCACTTATCACATTCAATAGGACCCTTCTCCAAATGTTGGGTACTCTTGAAAACAAAAAGAAATCATGCTGCAAGGAGTTTGTGAAGCCTTTGGTGCATGCCTACAATTGCACTCAAAATGATGTAACCGGATACACTCCTTATGAACTTATGTTTGGTAGACAGCCCAGGCTGCCAATCGACTTAGCCTTTGGTTTGCCTGTGGACCGTTCTACCAAGTCTCACTCTCAATATGTAGAAGATCTGAAAGAAGGTTTAAGAGAGAGCTATGAAATTGCCTTCAAAAACTCTGCAAAAGTAGCCCAACAAAACAAGCACAGAAAAATGTTTCAAGTAACTAGCCAATAGGGGATGAAAACCTAGATAATAGTGGCCCATACACTCTAAAAGGCAATGTGAACCTCCTAATAAGCTTGAGTATCCTAAACTAGGAAATCCCTTGACACTAGTAATCCAGTCCTTACTACAAGCTCTAAGCTCTGCCCTTACCACATCGTTAGAAGAGCCCATACTCACCAGTGACCAGCCCCTTGTTATGCCAGGCCGTTTTCCATTTGCAGTTACAACCCAACCCCGTACATGCCCGAGGACGTGCCTGAATTCAGGGGGGGAATGTGTAACCCAGGTTACTAGTGGGTAGTAGACAGCAATAGAGCAAATAGAAATACCCTTATAAATATGAGAAAAAAGCACTGGCAGAATATTCGATTAAATAATATATATTAAAATTACAGCATCCAAGGAAATAGCGCTTTGGAATGACATCATCGTGCCATCGGGTATAGCAGCAGATTAGGTTTACAAACAATAACAAATCTCTCTTGTCTGTTAACCTGTGTTTACCGTTGATATGATGATTCAGTGTTTGCAAGGGAATGAGGAGAAGATTGAGAGAAAAACAAAATTTGTATCTGAGTGTGAAATCTGAGTTTTCCTGGTTTTTCGCTTTGATTTTGAATGATTTCCTCGGCCAGGTTTTTTTTTGGTTTGTTTGTTTGTGCATCTTCTTTTGGTTTTTCATCGGTGAGATTTTCTATTGACGTCAGTTGCTGAATGTGATCTGCTCTGGATTCGACATGATTGAAGTGTGAACTCTTTTCCTGGATTGTGGATTGTCTCAACTTCTATCTGTGCGTGTCTAATTGTGGAGTTGGACTGGCGAGCCTCCCATTAAATGGATAATTCAGATACACCTGTCTGAAAGATTTAAAGTTAAACTTACTCAGCGTCATGGTAGGAGTGTAAATTTTACAACACACTCACAAGTTCAACATCCTGGATTTCTGGAACTAAATTTGACATCTAGTTGTTTTGCAAAGGAATCATTTTGAATGTTCATCACCTGTGCTGGACTTTTGGGACATTTTGAAATGTTTAAGTGAATGTTTTATTTTCATTTTTATTTTACTTGTACATTGTTTTATTAGAGTGCTTTATTGAAAGCAGTTAATTGGTTTGAGAAGGAAAATTTTGATTATATGCTTAATGATAAAACAATCTTGTTAATAGTATTTAAGTATTATATTATTGTTTATAATAGTAACCAAAATATAATATTAGAAAAACTGAAAAAATAACATAATATTAACTTACTTTATTAGTGATACAGCCATAAAACCCTGTGAAGAAGAAGAAGTGTTATTAGAGAGTGTAAATAAGATTGAGATCATTAGATAAGTGTGAAAAAACCTAGAACTTGTTGTATTATTTTTTTTATTTATTTGACTTGATTTGATTTTATTTTGTTGTGGAATTTTTACAATACAATCTTTTATTATTCTTACCTTACCTCTGTGTCCGAGTCCTTGACTGTTGTCGTATTTTCTCTCTCTTTGGAGGAATTTAGACTGACATCTGGAACATTGATAAACAGCTTACAATACATTGGTGTATCGAGGGTTACAGTAGTCTCATGGACGTTTCTGAAGACCGCGAAATACGTCCCGGAAGGTGCATATTCTTGCAGTTTTTGTTTTTACGAATCCACGAGTGACCGCTGCATGTTTTTTTTCTTATCTCAAATTTCTCTCGCGAGTGCCGGTCGCGCCCGTTGTTCTCGCGTAAACTCACCAGAGGCCGTTGTCGACCGAAGGTCTGTCTGACTGACTGAATGACTGGATGACTGACTGGCCGGCCGACCAATCGACAGAAACACCCTCCTTTTTTTCACCCAACCAATTTTTGACTACGTTTTCAGAATGAGCCTGGGTTGACGCTTTGGTAAGATCGCTAGCCCTGTTAACGCAATTCCGCTCGGATGTAAAAATGCAGGGCTGAAAGGTGTTCTGTCTTTTAGGTGGCAGGTTTACATGTTTTTAAACTCCCCAGAGCGCACATTGGAAGCGTCCTTTCACATCATTCATGAAGAGACCTTTTTCATGATATATGCCAGCACTGAAAGCATGAGGTGCTTTGAATGTGGAGATGTGGGCCATAAACGTTTTGTATGCCCACATAAAAATGAGCAACATGCTTCTTCATCCCAAGCTGAGATGAGCATCGCAGACACATTAAGAATTCAAGGGCAAGGCGAAAAGACAGGACAGCAAGAGGTGAGCAAGAGGTCCATGCCAAAAAGGAACTGATTTACCAGGGGTGACCCGGGACTCTCTGCCCTCTGGCGCCCCTTCCTTGAGTGGCGTTCTCTGCCCGCTGCCTCCTCCTCCTCCTCCTCCTCCACCAAGGCCCTCTCGAAGAGTCTGCGGCGCTCACATGCTTGGAGAGGGCCAAGGTGAAGCGCGTAGAACTTATCTGAGGTTGAGGTGTCCTGGCACATGAATTGGGCCACCTTCCTGCGATCCTCGGAAGAATGTGAATTCTTTGCCTGCGTCAGAGACAGACAGACAGAGACTTTTTGGGGTCAAAGCCGCTGGCAGTCATGGGGGTCAGCGGGGGGGCACTGGCATAGATACTCACGTGGGTCGCGATGGCAGTTCGGACTTCAGTGAAGGTGGGCTTGCCGGGAAGCCCCATGCTGGTCCACGCAGATTGAAAATATTTGTTCAGGGTTCGACAGGGACTGGGTCTGGAAGTAAAAAAAAATAGGAGGCCTGGCTCCCCCCGGGGAGGCTAGCCCGCAGCTGCAAGAACCTCCGGAACCAGCTGTATTCTTCCTTGTTGAGAGACAGCTGAGCCGCGCCGAAGGCTCGGTTTGTCTTATGCGTGGTGATCTGGGAAAAACAGAGAGAAGATGAGTGAGCCCTACCACTGGTGGCCCCCACATGCAAAGTTCCACTCACGTTAATGACATAGGCGGACTCGTCCGGGCTTCTGGAAGCCTCTTGGACCTCCTGGATGGTCAGGTTCTGGAAGACCCCACAGCGATGGCCCGTGATGCAGGTCAGGTAGCCATAGAAGCGCCACTGCTGCCTGGTGTCTGGGCTGGACTCGAGGCCGTCTGACGGAGGGAAGTTAGGGGTTAGACTTTTCCAACAAACCTTGTTACACCACCAACGGTTTAAACTTAGCGATAGCCGCTGGTGCCCCAAGGCAAAAAGATAATGTCTGCTCCGGGGCGCCAGCGGCTCTCGGTCAAACCGAGCCACGTCAGCGTACCCACCCCTTAACCCCCGGAGCCAGCGGCTCTCGGTCAAACCGAGCCACGTCAGCGTACCCACCCCTTAACCCCCATTCAGGGGTGGGTACGCTGACGTGGCTCAGTTTGACCGAGAGCCGCTGGTGCCCCGGAGCAGAAGGGGGAAGAACGGAGAGAAGGTCAGCGTTTCCACAAGTGGTGGAAACGCAGACCGGCGGGACCAAACACTCACCTAGAAGGGCAGGTATTTTTCTCCCAGCCGTCCGATGACAGCGTAGCAGGGTGGCTTTGGAGATGAGTCTGCCTTCTTTGGCGTGCTTGGTCCTTACCTCATGTACCACGACGCAGCGGCGTATGCCGCGAATGAGAGCTCGAAGCTCCCTGCGAACCAGCACCAGGGTGGCACTGGAGAGGCGGCAGGAGGCCGGCGGGGTTTCGGAGAGATAATCCAGGAACTGCGCCACATTCTTCAGGTAGTGCTGCCTCGTGGGCTCGGCCATGCCTGTTTGGCCTAGCAGGGCAGACCAGGCTCGGATGCGCGCCGGTTGGTTGAGGAAGGACAAGGTTTCTGGGTCCGCGTGGCCTTTTGCCATGAAGCCTAGGAAGGCCTTGACCCTCGCCAGTTTAGAGGCGACGTTATTCCGCAGACAGGCGGTGGGCTCGCTCCCCAATTGGAAACCCTCAAACTCTTCCAAAAGCAAGTCTGCAGAACGGGGGCGAAAGTCAAAAGTCAGCCTAGACGACATACACCCACCACCAGCCCAACAGAGAAGTGCCATAACCATACTCAACTCAAGGCGCGGGCGTGGTCCGAGTACGGGTACTTTGTTGGATCGTAGGCTTCCACAGGCCCGGAGGCCGCCCGGAGACCTCAGGCCGCCCCTCGCCCGGGGGCCACCTCTCGCCCGGGGGCAGCTCCTCGCCCTGGGGCGGGGTCGGGGGATGGTGCCGGCAGGGCAGGACACGACCTTGCCCGCCTGCTCTTCCTCCCCTCTTCCCCCCTCCTCAACTCTCGATAGCGGCGGGTGAATTCGAGCTGGGTGGACCTCACCTTGTCCACCTGCTTGCGGAGCTCTGAGAGCTGGGCCTGTATGCGCTCCGTTGCGAGCCTGCAGCGGGGGTCGGCGCAGGGACGCTCGGCTTCCGGGCCGTCTGGTTTCCGTTCCTCTTCGGAGGATGACGCCAGCCGAGACACCTCGGGTACCGTCGGTTGAGTGGACCGCAACCACCGCAACTCTCGAGCCACCTTCCGACGCTTCGCTCGGCTCATGGCCTCCTTCCTGGCCGAGACGGAGAGCTCGGCGTGCTGCTTCAGGTGTCTGTCTAGGCGGGCCGGCGTCCTCCGGCAGCCGGGCACCGGGCACGCCGTCTTCCGCGTGTCCACGCGGCCAGCGGCGAGCGCCAGCAAAAGCTTCTTCTCGTCCGCGTTCTACACCTTGTGTACCGCGGACAGGTGCGGCGAGAGGCGGCTGTAGATGTTGAAGCAGAGTGCACATTCGGCCATGACCGTCCAAGACCAAGGCTGGAGGGAGAGAGACCCACACGCCGCGTGGAGCGGTTTAAAAGATGGCGGACGAGGCGTCCACTTCCGCGTCAGCGACGCTGGTCCCCCCACCCCCTCTTAAAGGGGAAGACCGATACCTACGAGATCCCTTTGGTCCAACTTATATAATTTGGAAGCAGTTGTTACGACTTTTGGTGGATTTTTGTCCCGGGAACAATGCACCATTTCAGGCAGCCTTACCGTGCCAGCAGCGGGGACTTTTTTTTGCGCTGCTTTTTGATTATTCCCCTTTCCCCACACAAAGGGATGGGCATGAGCCCCGCCGAACACGCACCATTTTGGGCAGCTTGGACTGCGCCAGCCCGCAGGGGGCTTTTTGCATAAAGCTTTTTATAGTTCCCTTCTCTGCCCCCACAAAGGGATGGCATGTGCCCCGCCGAACACGCACAGTTTTGGGCAGCTTGGACTGCGCCAGCCCGCAGGGGGCTTTTTGCATAAAGCTTTTTATGGTTCCCTTTTCTGCCCCCACAAAGGGATGGCATGAGCCCTGCTGAACACGCACTGTTTTGGGCAGCTTGGACTGCGCCAGCCCGCAGGGGGCTTTTTGCATAAAGCTTTTTATAGTTCCCTTTTCTGCCCCCACAAAGGATGGCATGAGCCCCGCCGAACACGCACCGCTTTGGGCAGCTTGGACTGCACCAGCCGCGGGGGCTTTATACATGGCTTTTTCCCACTTTCAAAGCAGTGTCGTAGAACCCCATCGAACACGCACCTTTTCCGGGGCTCACCGCATCATGAACCGCAACCATCAAAAAGGAGGTGCCAGACCGTAAGCTCAGACACCACTGACTCCGGCTTGTTTCACCTCGCCAGAGACTACTAGCGGCCACCCTCCACCTCCACCAGCCACCCCCACACACCTCCGGGGGAGAGGGGTAGGGGGCAGGTGGGGCAGGGGAGACCGCCGAGGGCCGACAAGGATAAACCCGAAGGGCAGACGCAGCACTGGTCACGCACACACGCACACACACAGGGGCTGGAGCCAGCACCAGCCCGTACCCCACATGGCCCCTGGGCTCGACTCACCACGCTGGAGACTCTACCGAGCCCACCTACCACCCCCAGCCCTTGTCCAGGGCGAGGGGGGCACGGACTGAGAATCAGCAGGGGGGGGACAAAGCACAGGGGGTCAGGCAGGCGGGCTGGCGGGCAGAGCACCGGACATGCTCTTGGTCAAAACCAGACGGGCCATTTGAGTTTTTTCTCCCACAGATAGAGGCGGGAAAGGGGGGGGTTGTGTGCGGAGGGACACCCCCCCACGCTTCCCTCACAGCACGCCCGAGGCCGCCGACTAAGGGATGAGTCCCACGGGGCGCTTAATAGGGGCTTTCCGGACGGCTGTTCCCGGACGCTGCGCGCCGGCCCCTAGATGATTTTTCCCAGCCCCTACGACCGCGCAGGCCCCTAGGGGAGGGACCCCCGACCCGCTCCGAGGCGACGCCTCCCCCCTAGCTCCCCCGGTGGCAGCGCGGAACGCCGTTGAAAAAGTCATCTTTTTCGACCCATTCTGTTGCAATCTGGGGTTCGCCACGGGGTGGCAGCGGACTGACAGAGACCCCCTACGTGGGAGTGCCGAATAGGTGAGGGCTGGGAGTCCGGGGAAAGCCTAAACCTCCCCCTTACAGCCTATATGTCAGAAGAGCGCTCGCCCACCCTGCCGGGACCCCTCCCACCTCCCACGAACAGCCCATCCGTCCCCTTGAACACCTAAGTGGCCGGGAACAGCCTATTTGTCCCCCTGAACACTTATGTGGCCACAAACAGCCTATCAGTCCCCCTGAACACCTAAATTGTGGGAACAACCCATACATCTCTCTGAACACCAATGTGGCCACGAACAGCCTATCTGTCCCCCTGAACACGTATGTGACCACAAACAGCCTATCAGTTCCCCTGAACACCTAAATTGTGGGAACAACCCATACATCTCTCTGAACACCAATGTGGCCACGAACAGCCTATCTGTCCCCCTGAACACTTATGTGGCCACAAACAGCCTATCAGTCCCCCTGAACACCTAAATTGTGGGAACAACCCATACATCTCTCTGAACACCAATGTGGCCACGAACAGCCTATCTGTCCCCCTGAACACTTATGTGGCCACAAACAGCCTATCAGTCCCCCTGAACACCTAAATTGTGGGAACAACCCATACATCTCTCTGAACACCAATGTGGCCACGAACAGCCTATCTGTCCCCCTGAACACTTATGTGGCCACGAACAGCCTATCTGTCCCCCTGAACACCAATGTTACCACGAACAGCCTATTTGTCCCCCTGAACACTTATGTGGCCACAAACAGCCTATCAGTCCCCCTGAACACCTAAATTGTGGGAACAACCCATACATCTCTCTGAACACCAATGTGGCCACGAACAGCCTATCTGTCCCCCTGAACACTTATGTGGCCACGAACAGCCTATCTGTCCCCCTGAACACCAATGTGACCACGAACAGCCTATTTGTCCCCCTGAACACTTATGTGGCCACAAACAGCCTATCAGTCCCCCTGAACACCTAAATTGTGGGAACAACCCATACATCTCTCTGAACACCAATGTGGCCACGAACAGCCTATCTGTCCCCCTGAACACCTATGTGGCCACGAACAGCCTATCTGTCCCCCTGAACACCTAAATGGCCAGAAATGACCAATCTGTCCCTCTGAACACCAATGTGATCACGAACAGCCTATTTGTCCCCCTGAACATTTATGTGACCTCGAACAGCCTATCTGTCCCCCTGAACACCTAAGTTGCCAGGAACGACTTATCTGTCCCCATGAACACCTAAATGCCAAGTAACGATCTACAAGTCCCCCTGGATGCCAACGTGGCCACGATCAACCACTCAAGCCCTCGGAATGCCAAAGTTGCCAGGAACAATGCAGTCGTAGATTATTCAATAAAACAATATCTTATTAGGCTGTCTTTGGACATCCCACTAGGCTGTTTGTGGACATCCCACCTGTAGCTTGTTAGGGTCTCTGCGGACATCCCACTAGGTTGTCTGTGGACATCCCATCTGTAGCTAATTAAGCTGTCTGTCATCCCACTAGGCTGTGGACATCCCACTAGGCTGTCTGTGGACAGCCCATCTGTAGCTTATTAGGCTGTCTGTGGACATCCCATCTGTAGCTTTTTAGGCTGTTTGTGGACATCCCACTAGGTTGTCTGTGGACATCCCATCTGTAGCTTATTAAGCTGTCTACGGACATCCCGACTGTAGCTTATTAGGCTGTCTGTGGACATCCCACTAGGCTGTCTGTGGACATCCCACCTGTAGCTTATTTGAACAGGCCGAGGTAGGCTGTCCGTGGACACCCCAGTAAAAGGTCATAATTCCCAGCAGGAACAATTTGGGGGTTCATTAGGGGGAGCAGAGGGGTCAGGAGGCCCCACTCAGCAGTTTTTTCCATGTCAGAGCTCACCAAAAGACTTCTGTGACCTAAAAAAGCTCTGTCCACGAACAGCCTATCTGGGCCCACTCAAATAAGTTACACGTGGGATGTTTTACATGATCCACCCACCCAAGTGGTCAAACTTCAACAGATCCACAAAAAAAAACCTTTGGAGGTGGATCCCCACATCCCCCTGAGTTGCCCCCTGCTGTCAAAACCTTAAAATTCCACTGTCCAGCAATCACCTTTTTTTATAAATGGAATAGATTGTAGGTGGGATGTCCAGATCTCTGCTTCTGGACACAGCAGAGAGCCCAAACCTGATCTATCCCATTGTATGAAATAGGCTGTTCGTGGACAGTGGAATTTCAAGGTTTCGAAACTTGTAGGTGGCCCAGGGGGGCTTGCCCTTTCACCTCAATAGGTTTTTTTGGCACTTTTTGAGGTTTTCCAGCTCACAGATGGATAAAAAAAACATCCCACCTGTAACTTATTTGAACAGAGCGAGGTAGGCTGTCCGTGGACACCCCTGTAAAAGGTCACTATTCACAGCACGAACAGTTTTGGGGTTCATTAGGGGGAGTAGAGGGGTCAGGAAGCCCCACCCAGCAGTTTTTTTCCACATCAGAGCTCACCAAAAGGCTTCTGTGGCCTAAAAAAGCACTGTCCACGAACAGCCTATCTGGGCCCACTCAAATAAGTTACACGTGGGATGTTTTACATGGTCCACCCACCCAAGTGGTCAAACTTCAACAGATCCCAAAAAAAACCTTTGAAGGGGGATCCCCAGCTCCCCCTGAGTTGCCCCCTGCTTTTAAAACCTCAAAATTCCACTGTCCAGCAACCACCTATTTTTATGAATGGAATAGATTGTACGTGGGATGTCCAGATCTCAGCTTCTACAAGGGCTAGCAAGCTGAAACCTGGCCTCCTGCTCTAATCTGGACATGCCCTGTCCAGGGTGTAAATTTGGAGAAGTTTGAAGAATGTTGAAAATCTGACCAAAAAAAACTCAAAGGGTACGTACCCCTTAGAGTTTTTTTTGGTCAAATTTTCAAGTTTCTCCAAACTTCCCCAAATTCACCCCCTGGACAGGGCATGTCCAGACTAGCACAGAAATGCAGGTTTGGGCTCTCTGCTGTGTCCAGAAGCTGAGATCTGGACATCCCATGTAGAATCTATCCCATTGTATGAAATAGGCTGTTCGTGGACAGTGGAATTTCAAGGTTTCGAAACCTGTAGGTGGCCCAGGGGGACTTGCCCTTTCACCTCAATAGGTTTTTTTTGGCACTTTTTGAGGTTTTCCAGCTCACAGATGGATAAAAAAAAAACATCCCACCTGTAACTTATTTGAACAGAGCGAGGTAGGCTGTCCGTGGACACCCCTGTAAAAGGTCACTATTCACAGCAGGAACAGTTTTGGGGTTCATTAGGGGAAGTAGAGGGGTCAGGAAGCCCCACCCAGCATTTTTTTTTCCACATTAGAGCTCACCAAAAGGCTTCTGTGGCCTAAAAAAAGCACTGTCCACGAACAGCCTATTTGGGCCCTTTCAAATAAGTTACACGTGGGACCTTCTTGTTTAAACGGTCAAAGGGAGCTTTATTTTGGCGCAAAACGGTGGGGGCTTCGACTACAGTTTCGTCAAGGCCCCCTGCACCACCTTTTCAAATTTCGTACCCCTCGGTGCAAGGGAAGCACTTGAAAAAAAATCAGAAAGAAATATTCAGTGAAAATTATTCAATCCGCCCATCCCCCACCCAGCCAATTAAGCATTTGCAAAGGACCTGCGGGCCCCAAACTTTGAGGATCTTTTAAGGGACCCCTGAGGGTCAGACCATATCAATTCGAAGCCGTTTTGGGCCACGGGGGCCATTCCGCAGGGCGTCCACGAACCACCTATAAAAATGAATGGGATAAGTTACACGTGTCATGGGCCCTGGATCGGCCCCCGAGGGTCCGAGGGACTCCAAACTTGGTCTGCTGGCAGCCTAAGGGCCCCCAAACACCATACTAAGACCACAAGTGCCTCGCTCGAACGCAATTCTTAATTGGCAAGGCAGAGCAAATCTCTCACTCAGGCCTCTTTCACCTATGCACTCTAAGTCTGTCTCATGAATGACTTTGCATGTTTGAGGTGAACTTTGCATCCTCAAAGGTCAGGGGTTATTTGGGTAGTTAGGGGGGGTCAGGGACCCCTCCAACAGTGCCTGTCAAGTCAGGGCTCACCAAACGGCTTCTGTGGCCTAAAAAAGCACTGTCCGCGAACAGCCTATCTGAGCCCATTCAAATAAGTTACATGTGGGACTTGTTGTTTGAGCGGTCAAAGGGACCTTTATTTTGGCGCAAAACGGTGGGGGCTTCGACTACAGTTTTGTCAAGGCCCCCTGCACCACCTATTCAAATTTCGTACCCCTCGGTGCAGGGGAAGCACTTGAAAAAAAATCAGAAAGAAATATTCAGTGAAAATTATTCAATCCGCCCATCCCCCGCCCAGCCAATTAAGCATTTTCAAAAGACGTGCGGGCCCTAAACTTTGAGGATCTTTTAAGGGGCCCCTGAGGGTCAGACCATATCAATTCGGAGCCGTTTCGGGCCACGGGGGCCATTCCGCAGGGCGTCCACGAACCACCTATTAAAATGAATGGGATAAGTTACACGTGTCAGCGGCCCCCCTTCGGCCACCGAGGGTCCGAGAGACCCCAGATTTGGCACAGAGTTGCGTCACAAGGCCCTCGGTCACCTACCAAAAGGGCTAGCTTGAGGGGCGCCCCCAAAAATTTTCTGAGCTCTTCATACATCCCTCTGTCTCTCATACAGCTCTATACGATGAGGCCTAAGAGGGTGTTTTTGTCGGCCAGGCCTAAAATGCTCAGAAAGCAGCTAGGGCCACGGAACTTAGGGACCTGGCTGGGGGGACGGTGGCGGTACTCTGTGCCGAATTTGGGGGTCCTGCGACCTTTTGACCCCCTGTATGGCCTTGTCCCACCTGCAACTTATTCAATGGAATTTCATAGGTGGTTCGTGGTCATGGGGGGCTTTTTTGAGCAAATTAGCGCGTGCGACCGCGGAACTCGGGGGCCCGACTCAGGGGCCCGTGACGTAACATATATGTCAGTTCGGGGCCGATCGGGCAACATCGGCGCTTCCATGTACACAGAAGCCATCTGCGGCCCGACACTCTGGGACTCGTGTCGGGGGCCCCAACACGACCCCCATGCCGATTTTCGGGGCCCTCTGACCTATCGACCCCTCGGGAGCCAACGTCCCACGTGCAACTTATTTCAATGTAAAGTCCATAGGTGGTTCGCGGTCATTGGGTTTTTTTTTTTTTAGCAAATTTGCCAGTGCGACTGCGGAACTTGGGGACCTGATTCAGGGGCCCGTGACGTAACATATATGTCAATTTGGGGTCGATCGGGCACTTTCCACGAAACACCTACAAAATGAATGGAATAAGTTGCACGTGTCATGGGCCCCGGTTCCGCCCCCGGGGGCCCGAGGGGTTCCAAAGTTGGCCTGCCTGCAGCGTAGGGGCCCCCGAACACCATACTGAAAGCACAAGTGCCTCGCTCAAACACAACTCTTAATTGGCTCCTCAGCCCAACTTTCACACAAAGGCCTCTTTAGCCTTTAGACCCCAAGACTGTCTTGAGTCACTTTGTGTGTTTTTAGGGGATTTTTTTTTGGCACGCTATAAAACGTTCATGAGACCTTCTGGGGCCCTGAATTTCGAGGTGCCGTGTCGGGGGCCCCTGTGCGACTACCACGTCGAATTTCGGGGCCCTCTGACCTTTTGACCTCTTGGGAGCCAACGTCCCACGTGCAACTTATTCAATGTAAACTTCATAGGTGGTTCGCGGTCATGGGGGGCTTTTTTGAGCAAATTAGATCGTGTGACCGCGGAACTTGGGGGCCTGATTCAGGGGCCCGTGACGTAACATATATGTCAGTTCGAGGCCGATCGGGCAACGTCGGCACTTCCATGTACACGGAAGCCATCTGCGGCCCGACACTCTGGGTCTCGTGTCGGGGGCCCCAACACGACCCCTGTGCCAATTTTCGGGGCCCTCTGACCTTTCGACCCCTCGGGAGCCAACGTCCCATGTGCAACTTATTTCAATAAAAAGTCCATAGGTGGTTCGCGGTCATTGGGGGTATTTTTGAGCAAATTAGCCAGTGCGACCGCGGAAGTTGGGGGTCTGATTCAGGGGCCCGTGACGTAACATATATGTCAGTTTGGGGCCGATCGGGCACTGTCCACGAAACACCTACAAAATGAATGGAATAAGTTGCACGTGTCATGGGCCCCGGTTCGGCCCCCGGGGGCCCGAGGGGTTCCAAACTTGGCTTGCCTGCAGCGTAGGGGCCCCCGAACACCATACTGAAAGCACAAGTGCCTCGCTCAAACACAACTCTTAATTGGCTCCTCAGCCCAACTTTCACACAAAGGCCTCTTTAGCCTTTGGACTCCAAGACTGTCTTGAGGCACTTTGTGTGTTTGAGGGGAATTTTTTTGGCACGCTATAAACAATACATGAAACCTTCTGGGGCCCTGAAATTTGAGGTGCCGCGTCGGGGGCCCCTACACGACCAACACGCCAAATTTCGGGGCCCTCTGACATTTTGACCTCTCGGGAGCCAATGTCCCACGTGCAACTTATTTCAATGTAAACTCCATAGGTGGTTCGCGGTCAAGGGGGGCTTTTTTGAGCAAATTAGACCGTGTGACCGCGGAACTTGGGGGCCTGATTCAGGGGCCCGTGACGTAACATATATGTAAGTTTGGGGCCGATCGGGCAACATCAGTGCTCCCATGTACACGGAAGCCATCTGCGGCCCGACACTCTGGGTCTCGTGTCGGGGGCCCCAACACGACCCCTGTGCCGATTTTCGGGGCCCTCTGACCTTTCGACCCCTCGGGAGCCAACGTCCCACGTGCAACTTATTTCAATGTAAAGTCCATAGGTGGTTCGCAGTCATTGGGGGTATTTTTGAGCAAATTAGCCAGTGCGACCGCGGAAGTTGGGGGTCTGATTCAGGGGCCCGTGACGTAACATATATGTCAGTTTGGGGCTGATCGGGCACTGTCCACGAAACACCTACAAAATGAATGGAATAAGTTGCACGTGTCATGGGCCCTGGATGGGCCCCCGGGGTTCCGAGCGGTTCCAAACTTGGCCTGCTGGCGGCCTAGGGGCCCCCACACACCATACTAAGAGCACAAGTGCCTTGCTCAAACGCAACTCTTAATTGGCAAGGCAGAGCAAATCTCTCACACATGCCTCTTTCACCTATGCACTGCAAGTCTGTCTCATGAATGACTTTGCATGTTTGAGGTGAACTTTGCACCCTCAAAGTTTAGGGGTTATTTTCAGGGACCTCATCCGACAGTGTGTGTCAAGTCAGAGCTCACCAAACGGCTTCTGTGGCCTAAAAAAGCCCTGTCCGCGGACAGCCTAAAAATAAGTTGCCCGTGGGACCTTTTTGTTTGAGTGGTCAAAGGGACCTTTGTTTTGGCGCAAAACGTTGGGGGCTTCGACTACAGTTTCGTCAAGGCCCCCTGCACCACCTATTCAAATTTCATACGCCTCGGTGCAGGGAAAGCACTTGAAAAAAAATCTGAAAAAATATTCAGAAAAAATTATCTAATCCGCCCATCCCCCGCCCAGCCAATTAAGCACTTGCAAAGGTCTTGCGGGCCCCAAACTTTGCGGATCTTTTGAGGGGCCCCTGAGGGTCAGACCATATTAATTCGGAGTCGTTTCGGACCACGGGGGCCAATTCGGGGGGCGTCCACGAAACACCTACCAAATGAATGGAATAAGTTACACGTGTCAGCGGCCACTGTTCGGCCACCGGGGACCCGAGGGGCCCCAAATTTCGCACAAAGTTGCAACACAAAACCCTCTGGCGCATACCGAGAGGGCTAGCTCGAGGGACACCCTGAAAATTTTTATGGATTTTTCGTATGTCCCTCTGTCTCACATAGAGCTCTATGGGATGAGGCCTAAAAGGGTGGTTTTGTTGGCCAGGCCTAAAATGTTCAGAAAGCAGCTAGGGCCACGGAACTTGGGGACCTGGCTGGGGGGCTGGCGGTGGTACTCTGTGCCAAATTTGGGGGTCCTGCGAGCTTTTGACCTCTCGGAAGCCATCGTCCCACGTGCAACTTATTCAATGTAAACTCTGTAGGTGGTTCGCGGTCATGGGGGGCTTTTTTGAGCAAATTGGCCCGTGCGACCGTGGAACTTTGGTGGCAGCCCTGGGGCCCCGTGAACCAACATATATGTCAGTTTGGGGCCAATTGGGCGCCGTCCACAAAACACCTATGAAAATGAATGGGATAAGCTACACGTGGGACGTCCAGCCATTTGGCCCCTAAGGGACCGTTCGGCCCCAGACTTGAAGTTTCAGTACTCTCTATGGGTCGAGAAGACTATTGCGGCCTTTCTATGGCATCTTGGAAACAATTTTTTTCCAGTAACCAAAAACGAGTGCTCGTTAGCACAGAGGGTGCTCACTGCGGTACCCGGGCACGACGGTCACTTTGTGCATGATGATGAAAAATAGGTGTTTAGGGTCATTAAAAGCACTCTACGGAGAATGAGAGAGAAGAGGGTAAAAAAACAGACAGTCGGGGGATCGGCGGGCATTTTGGGGGTCAAAGGTCAGTTTTTGCACATTAGGCAGTCAGGGGTATCAATAGGCACTTTTTGGACAATAGGCAGTCAGGGGGACCAATAGGCACTCTGCGGGCAGTGAGGAAGAGGAAGGTGACGAATAGGCAGTCAGGGGGATAAATAGGCACTCTGCGAACAATAGGCAGTCAGGGGGGTCAATAGGCACTCTGCGGGCAGTGAGGAGGAGGAGGGTGAAAAATAGGCAGTCAGGGGGATCAATAGGCTCTCAGCGGACAGTGAGGAAGAGGAGGGTGGTGAATAGGTGGTCAGGGGGATCAATAGGCAGTCTGCGGGCGATGAAGAGGGTGAGGGGGTGTCGATAGGAACTCAGGGGGACATTTAGGCACTTTGTGGACAAAAAGGTGGTCAGGTGGACGACTAGGCATTTGGGGGGACGGGGGGGGGCTTCGGGAGTGATCCACGAAGAGCTTGGGCACCCCCGAAGGTATTCGTTCAGAGCCTAGGGCCGATTTGGCCGCCTTACCTTCGTTTTAGTAAAAGTGACAAGTAGTCATTCACTTAAGTGGTTCGTGGCGTCCAAATATTGAGTACGATGCCTCGCGACAACTATGCGTCATCTGGCAACTTATTTCCATTCAAAAATTTCCACGAACAGCCTAAATTCCCTTGCCCGAATTCTTGATGGGAGGTCAGAGACAATCAGCGGCGGACACGCACCGCCAGGCCACAGTTTCTGGGCAAGCTTTTAATGACTGAACCGCATGGTTGAGGCTGGGCCCCCAGGCCACAGCTCGCCGGGGATCGGGGCACTATCTCTGGGCGAGCTTTTAATGACTGAACCACTTGGTTGAGGCGGGACCCCCAGGCCACAGCTCGCCCGGGATCGGGGCACTGTTTCTGGGCAAGCCTTTAATGACTGAACCGCTTGGTTGAGGCGGAACCCCCATGCCCCCAATGCCAACGGTGCTGGCCGGGATCAGGGCACTGTTTCTGGGCAAGCTTTTAATGACTGAACTGCTTAGTTGAGGCGGGACCCCCATGCCCCCAATGCCAACGGCGCTGGCCGGGATCGGGGGCACTTTTGCGGGCAGCCAGCCCCGTCATTGATCCCCTACTTCCTTTAAATGCAAAGATGCCAAAACCTAAGACCACATTTCTTCGCCTTCCCCGAATTCTTGATGGCAGGTCAGAGACAATCAGCGCCGGACACACACCTCCAGGCGCGGGAAGTCCCGGAAAAGGGGTCTCTCGTCGGGTATGGCTTGGCGGGCTGGGGCCTGGGTCTAATCAACTACACCGGTGAGCGTCGACACCAGCCACGCTAATTCTCACTCAATCAACTGTGGCACTGGTGCCCCTGGGACCCCCCACCCCGCCAAGGCCAACAGCGCTCGCTGGGGTCGGGGCACTGTTTCTGGGCAAGCCTTCAATGCCTCAACCGCTTGAGTGAGGTCCTCCATGCCCACGGGCGCCCTCCAGCTCGCCCGGGGTCGGGGCACTGTTTCTGGGCAAGCTTTCAATGCCTCAACCGCTTGGGTGAGGTCCTCCATGCCCACGGGCGCCCACCAGCTCGCGCGGGATCGGGGCACTGTTTCTGGGCAGCCAGCCTGGCCATTGACCCCCTGGTTCCTTCAAACGCAAAGCCGCCAAAACCTAAGTCCACATTTCTTCGCCTTCCCCGAATTCCTGATGGCAGGTCAGAGACAATCAGCGCCGGACACGCACCTCCAGGCGCGGGACGTCCCGGAAAAGGGGTCTCCCGTCGGGCATGGCTTGGCGGGCTGGGGCCTGGGTCTAATCAACTACACCGGTGAGCGTCGACACCAGCCACGCTAATTCTCACTCAATCAACTGTGGCACTGGTGCCCCAAATGGAGTTCCAATCAATTTTTTTTTACTTCCTCTGAGGAAACACAGCTAATATACAGTCAACTATAAAGACAGGAAAAACAAGGGGAAAATCTAAATAATCATGAAGTTTAAACAATTTTTTTCCCTTTCTGTTTACCCCCCTCTCTCTCTTTTCTATATGGAAATTTTGAGGGTGGGTTCTTTAAACACAAATGGTTTGAGGGATTAGAAAAAGAGGAACTTATTGTTAGAATCCATAAGGATAAAGCAACTAAATATTGTTTTTTGCAAGAGACCCATAGCAATTCTAATAATGAAGCTGAATGGGGTTTGTCCTGGAAAGGGAAGAAGGTGCTGAGTCATTGGACGAACCTTAGCACTGGTGTAGCTATACTATTTTCCTCTGCTCTAAAAGTTCAAATTCTAATGATAACTGAGAAAGAGCTGGGTAGATTAGTAGTTGTAAGAGCTAAAAATAATCATCTTTCTTTTCTGTTTATTAAGTTCTATGCTCATAATAATGGAGCAGATAGATTAAAGCTTTTTTCTAATTTAGAGTGTTTTTTTTAAAACAACAGCAAGATGGGGACTTTATTATAATAGGAGGTGATTGGAATTTTAAATATGATAAGAATGGTGAGTAACCACATATGCAATCAGCTTCACATCTGGCTGGAATTTTAAAGAATCAACATTTTCAGATGTGTGGAGGGAACAAAATGTTTCAATAAAACAGTACACTTGTGTAAAAATATATGATGGTAGGGTTTCTGGTGCACGTTTAAATCGGTTTTATATATCAAACAATGTAAAAAATAGAGTGGTGCGTGCAACTATTATTTCTTCACCCCTATCAGATCACAAATTAATCACAGTTGAGTGTACATTGTTTAACAGGACTCACAAGAGCTACTATTGGCACTTTAACAGCAAATTATTGCAAGATAAATACTTTTGTGAAATATTTTATTGTTTTTGGGAGGCTTGGAAGAATGAGAAGGGGTTTTATGAAAATATTATTCACTGGTGGGAAATTGGTAAAGTGCAAATAAGAGTTTTATGTCAGCAATATACTGCCCACTCCTCTTTGTTTAGTTTTTTAAAACAACAGAGTTATTGGAAAAGGAAATTGAGGAAATTGAAAAGAGTATGACTGTTAATGATGCTGGCAACCTACAAGAATTGTGGACTGAAAAAAAGAACCAGTTAGGTTCTGTTTTAAATGAAAAAGTTAAAGGGGCACTTGTAAGAAGTTGTTTCTTCACCATTAAAGACATGGATGGCCCAACATCTTACTTTTTAACTTGAAAAAAAGGACAAGAAAAATTGATGTTTGTTTTAAAAGATGATGATGGTCTTGACACTTCAGATCTTGTTTTGATGCCTAGACTTGCTGTACATTAGTATTCATGTATTTGCTGCTGAAACCACTGATGAACAAAGCAGAAATGAGCTGCTACAGCACATTCCTTCGCAAAAACGCAAAAAGATCTTTTCGAGGTTGATTTTGAGTTTTAAGAAGTTACTGCTGCTGTTATGGACCTTTCTTCAGGAACAGCACCTGGGATAGATGGGTTATCTTCCAGACTTTTTAAAACATTTTGGACATTAATAGGAGTTGACTATTATGAAGTACTCAAATAATGTATAAAAAAGAGGATTCTTCCTGTCAGTTGTCAACAATCTGTTTTAACTTTGCTGCCGAAAAAAGGAGGTTTAACCCTTTTAAAAAACTGGAGGCCAGTAGCAGTCTTGTGTTCTCATGCAAAATTATATCAAAATGTTTGTCAAATAGGCTGAATAATGTATTGCATGAAATCATTCACAAAGATCAATCATACTGTGTAAAAGAAAGATCTATTTTAGATAATTTACACTTAGTACAGGATGTTTATGACTTTGCTTTTAAAAATAAAATGAATCTTGTATTTTTGTCACTAGACCAGGAAAAGGCTTTTGACAGAGTTGATCACAACTATCTTTTTGAAACTCTAAAAGCTTTTGGTTTTGGTGAGAGTTTTATTTCTATGGTTAAAGTTCTTTATAATAAGGCTACGTGTATGGTAAAAAATTGCTGGTGGTCTCAGTGTTCCTATTTGTAACCCACCAAATAATGATGAGTAAATAACTAGCCACAAAAACGTAATCAGAACTCTATTACCTATTCAAGCAGTTTTATTACAAAGTACAGAAACGGTTGCTAGTTAAATTATCCCATAAATTGGACAATCTCAATTTTAAAAGAATACTAAAGAAAACAAACACAAAGAAACAAAAACATTCATGGCAAACCGCAGGTCTCCAAGAGGGCAAGTCTAAGTGTGAGAGGATGCAACCAATAAGTAGCTCTTAACTACCAGTAGCACAGCAATCACGCTATAGCATTCAGAGCACTCCAACCAAATACAAATCATCACAAACCGTAGGAAGGTTCCACCACCAAAGCAGTGCCAGTCACACCCACGAAAGAGACTGCGGCTGCCCTTAAAATAAAAGGGGATAACAAAAACAAACAAAGACAGAAAAATTACAATGGTATTTGCATACAACACACAACAAAGAGGGCATTTCACCTAAATCAACAAAAAGGTAGTAACAATAGCCGTGCTAGTCCTGTAACACACAAACAACTTGACAAATATTTGTGAATATTAAATCTACATTAAAATTACTTTGATAAAATTCAAATACCTTACATAACTGGATCTAACAGAAAGGAATTAAAAACCAACCCAGAGTCTCTTCTTTAAGAAATCCTATAACAACCATTTTATTTTAATAAATCACATTATTCAAAGTCAATATTAGAGTAAGTAACATTTTAAATTCCTTTTACCTTTGAGCATAATTCACACAAGTAGCCTATCACTTAAAATCTGACGACTGTGTCACCGGGCCAATCACCATTAACACGGGTGGGATTCTGAAACACAACACAATAAAATAACTTTTCACCCAGCCTTTTTTCACGAATTTCTTACCTCGCTATAAAATCCATGCGTGAGGGTACTTTATGTACTCAGTTACACAGAGATGACTTAACATATTGTTGTAAATGCATGCAATCAAACTTGACATGATGACATCAAATTAAACAACAGCTCTCCTAATAAAAGAAACGAGCATAGTCACAATTAACATAGTAGCTAAAGAACAAATTACCTGAGCTTGGTACCCGCTTGTTTGTAGCCTCACTGAATGAAAACCAAAAGCATGCTATGCTATTGTGTGTCTATTTATAGCGCGTACCCGCTTGCTTTTAGCCTCACTGAATGAAAACCAAAAGCATGCTATGCTAATGTGTGTCCATTTATAGCGCGTACCGACACCTATTACACTATGTTACGCTCTGCTACAGACTTATGGGAAATGTAGTGCCAAGCCCATACGTCGCCCCATCACAATCCCCCCCCCCCCCCATCTGGATCGATGTCCCATCGATAAATCATTTCACACCCATTTCACACCCTTAGGGGCTGCTGGATGGCCTCATCACAGGAACAGCTCTTTTTCATTACTGCATGCTGACTGAGGAAGGTGGTATGGGTTCTGATGGCCTCCTGCAGTAGACCTCTGGGTGCGTCTTGGTTCTGTATCAGGCCGAAAAGATGGTGGCACAACACTTAAATTCTTGCTTAAACCAGGCTGAGAGTTTTCTATACATTCATCCTCAGAGCGTACCTCTTCCGTTGGTTCTACTATAATTAAAATAGGATCCACACTCGAATTTGATTTGTCATCTCTGATTTGAGGGGGCAACCCAGGATCATCTGTAAAACTACAGACCGGATGTAACTCGCATCGTTGTACCCTCTTAACTTCACCACTTCCATCTGCTGGACATATGGAGTATACAGGGCCCAAACCATCTGGGCTCCGGACAATCCTGTATACAACTGGATCCCACACATCCTGAATCCTGAATCTTATTTCTGCCCTTGCTTTTGTGTGACTTCCGATACACCAATTGACCTTCTTGCAGAAAATTGTGACATACCTTTTCATCATTGGGTCGAGCTCGTTGTTCGGCTGCAGCTTTCAGTCGGGCTCTAGCACCCCTATAAGTTTTCTCCAAATTCTCTCGATGTTGCTCAATCCAAGGTTCTCTACTAGAATTCAAATTATCTTGACCCAAGATGAAATCAATTGGGAATTGTGGGTCCTCTCCAAACATCAAAACATATGGAGAATGACCAGTGGACTGATGCTCTGTGGTATTGTATGCAAACACAACTTGTGAAAGAAAATCTGGCAGGAATGGTGCGTAGTAAGTCATGCATTGTCCTGTTAAACCGCTCACATTGACCATTTCCTTGGGGTCTATAAGGAGTTGTGTGGGTTTTCGCTATTCCATATATTTCACACAGTTCCTGGATGACTCTACTCTCGAAGCATCGACCTTGGTCGGAATGGATTTGCCTTGGCAAGCCAAATAAATAAAACCAATGCTCCACTAATATCCGTGCCACAGTCTGTGCTGTTTGATCTTTGGCTGGTATCGCTTGAGTGAATTTTGAAAAGACGTCCGTCATGACTAAAACATTTGTTCTAACCAAACAAGCAGTTCGTTCCACCCCCTGATGGCCATGATCGTCATGCAGACTACTTAAGTCTTCGTCTCGTAGAGCCTGAGGTAGCACCACTTGACAAGACTCTTTAAATCCATCTTGGGCTTCATGCCCTCCATACAAGATACCCTCCACCTTCATTAACATTTGCCACTGACGAACCAGCTCAATCACTGAGGACTCAAAGCTCAATCACAAAGACTCAAAACTTCTCTCTTTGCATTGGAGGCCTCTGACGATACCAATACTTGAGGAATTGACCAATCACTGGATCAGTTTCTTGCCACTCCCGCAGGCTGGTTTTCGTCTGAACGGAAGGGCAGAAATAGTTTCCACGGTTAATGCCGGATTTTCCTCACTGACACAATGCCTTACTGCCTCTGGGATCGATGTTGTTACAGAAATCTGAGACATTGAATCAGTATATTGTCTAGACAGTGCATCTGCATTACTATTGAGTCAACGTGGCTTATACCTCACATCCAAATCAAAGTCTGCTAGCTGTCCCACCCAGCGCTGTTCCAATGCTCCAAGTTTAGCTGTCTGATAATGACTCAGGGGGTTGTTATTGGTGTAGATTATACACTTATGTCCCAATAGGTAATCTTGGAACTTGTCAGCAACAGTCCATTTTAAGGCCAGAAATTCCAATTTCATTGAACTGTAATTCTGCATATTTCATTCGGGTGGCCTTAGACCTCGACTTGCAAAGGCAATAGGCCTAAGTTTTCCCTGATGGTCTTGTGACAAGACTGCTCCCAACCCTTGATGGCTTGCATCCACTTCTAAAATGAAAGGTTTGCTAAAGTCTGCATAGGCCAGGATTGGGGCACTTGTTAGGAACTCTTTCAGTGTTTGGAATGCATACTCACAATTTTGCGTCCAGCTTCTCTTCACACACACCTTCGAAGACTTTCCCTTTTTACTAGAGGTGACTTCTGCGACTAATCGATTTAAGGGGCCTGCTACGCCCGAAAATCCCTTAATAAACCGCCTGTAAAAGCTGGCAAATCCTAAAAATGACCTAAGATCTTGGACATTTTCAGGCCGCTTCCAATTTGCCACAGTTGCCACCTTATCGGGGTCAGTTCCCACACCTGCAGCCGAAACAACATGCCCTAAATAGGGAACTTCAGGATGAAAGAAGCAGCACTTACTGAGTTTAACCTTCAAATTTTGTCGTCATAAGCAATTCAACACCAATTCCAAACGCTGCAGATGCTGATCTATGGAGGAAGAAAAGATAATCACATCATCCAGATATAATAGCAGGGATTGAAAACTTTGGTCACCAAAAATCCTTTCCATTAGCCGCTGAAACGTGCTTGGTGCATTGCATTATCCAAACGGCATCCTGTTGAACTTAAACAGGCCAAAAGGTGTGCAGAAGGCAGTTTTATACTTATCTTCTTCTGCTACCAGAACCTGATTATAACCACTGGCCAAGTCGAGAGTTGAAAACCACCTGGCACCAGTGAGCGCATCCAAAGACTCTTCAATCCTTGGTAATGGAAAAGCATCTTTACGAGTCTTGGCATTTAACTGGCGATAATTAACACACATTCATAAGGAGCCATCCTTCTTTTTAACCAGTACTATAGGTGAAGCGTAAGGACTACAACTCTCTCTAATGACTTGGCCATCCAACAGCTGCTTAATGTGATCTTTAACCTCCTCAAACTGACTTGGGGAAGTCTACCATACCTTTGGCGCATGGGGATGTCATCTAATAAGGGGATCCTATGTTCGATCAAGGAAGTACATCCCAAATCCCCATCAGTTTTTGCAAAAACGTCACTATATTTGGCTAAAAGGTCCCTTACTCGTCTTTGTGCTGATTCAGCAATCCCTTGTAATTCTAAGTTAGTGTCCAGTTCTAATGTGGATATACTTTGCTGAGACTGAACCAAAACAGTAAAAGTGTTCTCCACTCTTTCAAATGAAAAACCCTGATGTTTTAAAGGGATCACTTCAGCTCTTACTAATGTTCCCAATCTAGCTCATGGTGGCAGACTAACAGGAATTGTACTAACATTCACCACTGGAGCTAACACCAGGCCTCGAAATGAACGGAGCAGGGAAGGGGAAATCAAAATTCCTGAAGATAAACCATTACATCCTGATTCCTGTGGTTCCAATACTGCAACTGTATTATTATAATCAAACCCTTTTGGGCAAAGTGCTGGTACTAACCTTAATGTGCCTGCTGGAATCTGCAATGTATATTCCGACTGCACTCGCACATGACCAATAGAATCAGCTGCAGAGGCATTCTCGACTCTCTGGCATTGCAGAAGGGCATCTTTCCTGGCTCTGCCTGTTGAACTAAAAATGCTGAAAATAATCCTGGGCCATACTGTTCAAACAAATCACTGTAGCATTGGCCAATCCCATACATACCCAGCAGACTAGGCGTAGATGCCCTCCCTTGATGTAATAAAGTTTCAACTGGATCTTTAACTACCAGAACACCTCTTTTTGGAATAGTTTGTCCCAACACCAACATGTCTGTCTCAAAGTATCCTACATATGGGATTTCTAACCCAATTTTAGATTAGATTAGATTAAACTTTATTGTCATTACACATGTACAAGTACAAGGCAACGAAATGCAGTTTCGGTCTAACCAGCAGTGCAATAGCAGCAAGTGCAGGATACAGGTTTAAGTTATAATGTGCAGTTATAGAAAAACTATGGTAATATTTACAGATGGATGTGCTATGAACATTATATACAGGTTGTATTAGCTATGAACATCGGGTTTACAATAAATGAATATATGTACAGGATGCTATTAATAATCAGGAGTGTGCAGATAGATAAACAAGTACAAATGTCCATGTGTAATGTAGTGCAATGAATATGTGCAAACTTTAAATGTGCAAATGTTAAATAGTGCAGTGATTGTGAGGAGTATAAGTTAGAGGAGTGTGGGGGGTGTATTGGGGGGGGGGGGGCAAAAGAGTCAGTGAGGGGCAGAGTTCAAAAGGGAGACAGCTCTGGGGAAAAAGCTGTTCCTCAATCTGCTGGTTTTTGTCCGGGGAGCCTGAAGCGCCTGCCAGAAGGCAGGAGAGAAAACAGTCTGTGAGCAGGGTGAGAGGTGTCCTTAAGAATATTGTGTGCTCGGTGCAGACAGTGTTTCTTCTGGATGTCCTCAATGGCTGGCAGTGTAGTCCCTGTGATGCGTTGGGCAGTTTTCACCACCCGCTGCAGTGCCTTACGCTCAGCAACAGAGCAGCTTCCATACCAGACTGTGACGCAGTTGGTCAGGATGCTTTCTATTGTGCAGCGGTAGAAGTTCACAAAGACGGCTGATAAAAGCTGGTTCTTTTTAAGTTGCCTCAAGAAGAATAGGGGCTGATGAGCCTTCTTGACCAGGCTGGAGGTGTTGGTGGTCCAGGAGAGGTCCTTTGAGATGTGGGTCCCCAGGAACTTGAAGGATGAGACAGGCTCAACGGCCATCCCATTAATGTGGATGGGATCATGTGAGCTTGTTCGTCCCTTCCTGAAGTCCACAATGAGCTCCTTGGTCTTGTTGGTGTTAAGGAGCAGATTATTGTCAGTGCACCATGTGGCCAGATGCTGTCTCATCATTATTGCTGATTAGACCAATCACTGTGGTGTCATCTGCAAATTTGATGATGGTGTTGGATCTGTTCACAGGCCTACAGTCGATGGTAAAAAGGGAGTAGAGGAAGGGGCTCAGCACGCAGCCCTGTGGTACACCAGTGTTGAGTGTGACGGTGGTTGAGCAGATGTGGCCCGATCTAACATTCTGAGGTCTGTTAGTCAGAAAGTTCATAACCCAGTTACAGAAAGACGCGTCGATATCCAGGTCTCTAAGTTTGATCATTAGCTTAGAGGGTATGACAGTGTGAGGGACCGAGCCAACACGTATAGCAAGGGGCATACAAAAATATTTTCAATATAATTATTTTTAATAAAGTTCAAAAAAGTTTCACAAAAATTCAAAAAAATAAATAAATGAAACAATTAAACAAATTGAAAACTTAATAAACTAAACAAAGAAACAAACTGAGTTCAAACCATGACTAAACCAAAACAGAACTCCATGAAATGACAAGGCAGAGCACATTTATACCAGAGGGACTAGTCCACAATAAAAAAGGAGGGGGGAGACAAACAGACAGTTCACAACAACAACAAACTAAGTCACATATCTAATTACAAATATAAATAATAATTACATAAATTCTAAATAAAGCAAAATTAAATATAAATCTAAAGAAATAAGCACTGCCAATCATTAAATGAAATTAAACTAAACATCAGCTCTCCCTTAAGCCATTAAGCCAATGGTGTCGGCAGGCGGAACCAAAAGATGGCACTTTGCAGCACGTCGGCCCTTTAGCATGTCGGACCACACCCGGAAACTCCGTTCCTCATCGGCACTGCAGCACGGTAACTTAAACTCAAAGAAAACTAAATTAAGTTTACTAACTAAGTTAAGTAAATACAGATAACTAATTTTGTGTGCAAACATATTCCACTTAACCAAACAAATAAGCTTAAATGAATGTGTATAATGCGCGCGTGTGTGTGTGTGTGTGTGTGTGTGTGTATGTGTGTGTGCGCGTGCGTGCAGGCCTCACTGTCAGTGTGTGGCCACCACACTGGCCATCACAGACAGTATTGAATGCTGAGCTGAAGTCAACAAACAGCATTCGTGCATAAGTGTTTTTATTGTCCAGGTGAGTGAGTACAGAGTGCAGTGCTATGGAGACGGCATCTTCTGTGCTCCTGTTGCCACGGTAGGCAAACTGATGTGGGTCCAGTGTGGATGGCAGAGAGTCTTTCAGATGTGCCAGGACCAACCGCTCGAAGCACTTCATGATGATGGGTGTGAGTGCTACAGGGTGGTAGTCATTCAGGCATGTTGGGCTGGAGTGTTTGGGCACCGGCACAATAGAGGTGGTTTTAAAGCATGTTGGCACAGTTGCTAGGTTAAGCGACAGGTTGAAAATGTCTGTGAATACCCCAGCGAGCTGTTCTGCACATACTTTGAGGACGCGCCCAGGGATACCGTCTGGTCCAGCAGCCTTACGCACATTGATCCAACTCAGTGCGGTGTAGACTTCTGAGGAGGGGAGTGTGATAGGTGAGTGGTCGGTTGAGGAAGTGTTCCTGGTGTAGGGTTCTGTATTGTCTCTTTCAAAGCGGGCATAAAAGTCATTTAGCTCGTTCAGGAAGGAGACATTTGTGGCTCTGGGGGTGGTCTGGCTGGGTTTGTAGTTGCTGATGGCCTGGATGCCCTGTCACATGCGCCGAGGATCAGAGTTGTAAAAGTGCTCCTCTAGCTTTAGCTTGTAACAGTGCTTGGCCTTTTTGATGCCCCTCTTCAGATTAGCCCTGGAAGTGCTGTAGGCCTGTGCATCCCCTGATCTGAAGGCAGTGTTGCGTGCCTTCAGCAGGAGGCGCACCTCCTTGTTCATCCATGGCTTTTGATTTGGGTATGTGGTGATCTGTTTCTGGGTTGTAACACTGTCTATGGTAGTGTTGATATATTCCAGAACAGAGGAAGTGTAACTATCAATGTCTGTGTGAGAGCCACATGTGGCCTGGGAAGCAAACATACTCCAGTCTGTGTGTTCAAACCTGTCCTGGAGTGTGGAGTCCACCCCCGCTGGCCGCACTTTGATGGTCCTCACTGATGGCTTCACACAGTTAATGAGGGGTGAGTACTTGGGGGTCAGGAACAAAGAAAGGTGATCTGATTGACCCAAGTGGGGAAGGGGGGTCACAGCGCATGCTTCAGCCATGTTTGTGTAAACTTGGAAAAAAGTTTTGTTTCCCCTTGTGTGGCAGAAAATGTTATGATGGAATTTGGGGAGCACTGTCTTTAAGTTTGAGAGATTAAAATCCCCCGCAACAATAAAAGCAGCCTCCGGGTGAGCAGTCTGTTGTTTGCTGATGGCTGCATGAAGTTCATTCATAGCAAGCTTGGCATCAGCATCGGTAGGAATATAGGCAGCATTTATTATGGTGGAGGTGAACTCCTGTGGCAGATAAAACCGTCTACATTTAACCATTAGAAATTCCAGGTTAACAGAGCAACGTCTCCCAACGACAACAGAGTTTGTGCACCAAGCTTTGGTAATATAAATGCATAATCCTCCGCCTCTGGTCTTACCGGAGTCATCCGCCATTCTGTTTGCTCGGAATGTTTGATGCTCAGTTAGCGATACAGCGTTGTCTGTTATCCCGCTGTTTAGCCATGTTTCTGTGAAAATCATGACATTACAGTTCCATAATCTTTTGTTGTGGTTGATGCACAGTCAAATCTCATCCATTTTGTTCACCAGTGACCGTACAATGGCGAGAAAGATGGTGGGTAAAGAGAGCCGGTGTGGTGTTAGCTTTAGCTTAGCTCTTAGCCCGCCGTGCTTCCCCCGTCTTTGTTTACGTTCTCTGCGCCGTTCACAGCTCTCCTGATAAAATAAACTAACATAGTCACAATTAACATAGTAGCTAAAGAACAAATTACCTGAGCTTGGTACCCGCTTGTTTGTAGCCTCACTGAATAAAAACCAAAAGCATGCTATGCTATTGTGTGTCTATTTATAGCGCGTACCCGCTTGCTTTTAGCCTCACTGAATGAAAACCAAAAGCATGCTATGCTATTGTGTGTCCAATTATAGCGCGTACCGACACCTATTACGCTATGTTACGCTCTGCTACAGACTTATAAGAAATGTAGTGCCAAGCCCATATGTCGCCCCATCACAATCCACCCCCCCCCCCCGATCTGGATCGATGTCCCATCGATAAATCAGTTCACACCCATGACCTAAACAAACAACCTTGGGGGCTGCTGGATGGCCTCATCACAGGAACGGCTCTTTGTTCATTACTGCATGCTTACTGAGGAAGTTGGTATGGGTTCTGAAGGCCTCCTGCAGTAGACCTCTGGGTGCGTCTTGGTTCTGTATCAGGCCGAAAAGATGGTGGCACAACACTTAAATTCTTGCTTAAACCAGGCTGAGAGTTTTCTATACATTCATCCTCAGAGCGTACCTCTTCCATTGGTTCTACTATAATTAAAATAGGATCTACACTCGAATTTGATTTGTCATCTCTGATTTGAGGGGGCAACCCAGGATCATCTGTAGAACTACAGACCGGACGCAACTCGCATCGTTGTACCCTCTTAACTTCACCACTTCCATCTGCTGGACATATGGAGTATACAGGGCCCAAACCATCTGGGCTCCGGACAATCCTGTATACAACTGGATCCCACACATCCTGAATCCTGAATCTTATTTCTGCCCTTGCTTTTGTGTGACTTCCGAAACACCAATTGACCTTCTTGCAGAAAATTGTGACATACCTTTTCTTCACTGGGTCGAGCTCGTTGTTCCGCTGCAGCTTTCAGTTGGGCTCTAGCACCCCTATAAATGTTGCACAATCCAAGGTTCTCTACTAGAATTCAATTATCTAGATCATTATCTTGACCCAAGATGAAATCAATAGGTAATTGTGGGTCCTCTCCAAACATCAAAACATATGGAGAATAACCAGTGGACTGATGCTCTGTGGTATTGTATGCAAACACAACTTGGGTGAAAGAAAATCTGGCAGGAATGGTGCGTAGTAAGTCATGCATTGTCCTGTTAAACTGCTCACATTGACCATTTCCTTGGGGTCTATAAGGAGTTGTGTGGGTTTTCGCTATTCTATATATTTCACACAGTTCCTGGATGACTCTACTCTCGAAGCATCGACCTTGGTCGGAATGAATTTGCCTTGGCAAGCCAAATAAATAAAACCAACGCTCCACTAATATCCGTTCCACAGTATGTGCTGTTTGATCTTTGGCTGGTATCGCTTGTGTGAATTTTGAAAAGACGTCCGTCATGACTAAAACATTTTCGGTTCCATTAGATAATGGTTCTAAAAGAGTGAAGTCGATTGCCAAAATATCCAATGGTCTTTCTGCTTTAAGATGACCCATAAAGCTTCTAGCTTTTTGTTGCACGTCCTTTGCCAAATTACATCTTTGACACTGCTTACACCAGTTTTCAATAAACTTGTACATACCAGGCCAATAACAACGTGTTCTAACCAAACTAGCAGTCCATTCCACCCCCCGATGGCCATGATCGTCATGCAGACTACTTAAGTCTTCATCTCGTAGAGCCTGAGGTAACACCACTTGACGAGACTCTTTAAATCCATCTTGGGCTTCATGCCCTCTATACAAGATACCCTCCACCTTCATTAACCTTTGCCACTGACGAACCAGCTCAATCACTGCCGAAGACTCAAAACTTCTCTCTTTGCATTGGAGGCCTCTGACGATACCAATACTTGAGAATTTGACCAATCACTGGATCGAGCTGGACGAGCTGAATATGTTCTACTGTAGATTTGACACCTATGACCAGACACCTCACACCCGCCCAGACCATCTCCCTACACAGCCATCAACACCACATCAACACAGCCCGGACCATCTCCCTACACAGCCATCAATACCACATCAACACAGCCCGGATCATCTCCCTACACAGCCATCAACACCACATCAACACAGCCCAGACCGTCTCCCTACACGGCCATCAATACCACATCAACACAGCCCGGACCATCGCCCTACACAGCCATCAACACCTCCAGCCATCTTCCTCTCCCCCCCTGCTCTTCAGATCAGTGAGGATCATGTGCGTCAGATCTTCAGTAAACAGAAGAGAAGGAAAGCACCAGGGCCAGATGGTGTCTCACCAGCCTGTCTGAGAACCTGCGCTGACCAGCTGGCTCCCATTTTCTCACATATCTTCAATAGATCACTGGAACAGCGCAAAGTTCCATCCTGCTTTAAGCGCTCCACCATCATCCCAATCCCGAAGAAGCCAAAGATCACAGGACTCAATGACTACAGACCTGTGGCCTTAACATCTGTGGCCATGAAGTCATTCGAAAGACTGGTGCTAGCATATCTGAAGGACATCACTGGACCCCTGCTGGACCCCCTGCAGTTCGCCTATAGAGCAAACCGGTCTGTGGATGATGCAGTCAACATGGGACTGCATTATACCCTACAACATCTGGACAAACCAGGGAACTACGCAAGGATTCTGTTTGTGGACTTCAGTTCTGCCTTTAACACCATCATTCCATCACTGCTTGAGTACAAACTGGCCCAGCTCTCTGTTGCTAGCTCTGTCTGTCAAAGGATCACCAGCTTTCTGACAGATAGACAACAGCTAGTCAGAATGGGCAAAATCACATCCGACAGCCGCACCATCAGCACTGGTGCCCCCCAGGGATGTGTTCTTTCTCCACTGCTCTTCTCCCTGTACACCAACGACTGCACTGCAAAAGACCCCTCCATCAAACTCATTAAGTTTGCAGACGACACTACTGTTATCGGCCTCATCCAGAACGGTGACGAGTCTGCATACAGACAGGAGGTGGAGCGGCTGGCGTTATGGTGCAGATACAACAACCTGGAGCTGAACACGCTCAAAACAGTGGAGATGATAGTGGACTTCAGGAGAAACCCCCCTGCACTCCCCCCACTCACCATCATGAACAGCACTGTGGCTGCAGTAGAGTCATTCAGGTTCCTGGGCACCACCATCTCTCAGGATCTGAAGTGGGACATTCATATAGACTCTATTGTGAAGAAAGCCCAGCAGAGACTGTACTTCCTTCGTCAGCTGAGGAAGTTCAACCTGCCACAGGAGCTGCTCGTACAGTTCTACTCAGCTGTCATTCAATCCATCCTCTGCACTTCAATCACCGTCTGGTTCGGCTCAGCTGCCAAAACCGACCTCCGTAGACTACAGCGAATAGTCCGGACTGCTGAACGAATCACTGGCACAACCCGTCCTACACTTCAAGAACTGTACTCTTCCAGAGTGAGTAAAAGGGCTCGCAAAATCACTCTGGACGCCTCACACCCAGCACACTACCTGTTCGAACTGTTACCGTCTGGTCGGCGCTTCAGAGCACCAAGCACAAAAACAGCCAGACACAGGAAAAGTTTCTTTCCTCAGGCTGTCTACCTTATGAACAGTTAAATATTCCCCTACTGTGCAATAAATATGTGCAATTTTTTCTCATATGCACTTGTACACAGCACCTTATATCAATATACAATGCAATACTCTCTACATTCGCACTTGTACACAGCACCTTATAACCTGTATATTTATAACAATCTGTACATACAACTCAACATCCAGGTTTCGTCGCTAACCGCATCTGTTTAATGTTCATCATTTTTTATTATTATTTTATTTTTTTTTTTTTGTTTTGTTATTATTTTGTGTTGTCACTTGTCACTTTATGTACACTGGAAGCTTCTGTAGCCAAAACAAATTCATTGTGTGTGTGAAGCACACTTGGCAATAAAACTGATTCTGATTCTGATTCTGATCAGTTTCCTGCCACTCCCGCAGGCTGGTTTTCGTCTGAAGAGGAAGGGCAGAAATAGTTTCCACGGTTAATGCCGGATTTTCCTCACTGACACAATGCCTTACTGCCTCTGGGATCGATGTTGTTACAGAAATCTGAGACATTGAATCAGTATATTGTCTAGACAGTGCATCTGCATTACTATTGAGTCAACCTGGTTTATACCTCACATCCAAATCAAAGTCTGCTAGCTGTCCCACCCAGCGCTGTTCCAATGCTCCAAGTTTAGCTGTCTGATAATGACTCAGGGGGTTGTTATCGGTGTAGATTATACACTTATGTCCCAATAGGTAATCTCGGAACTTGTCAGTAACAGTCCATTTTAAGGCCAGAAATTCCAATTTCATTGAACTGTAATTCTGCATATTTCGTTCGGATGGCCTTAGACCTCGACTTGCAGTTTTCCCTGATGGTCTTGTGACAAGACTGCTCCCAACCCTTGATGGCTTGCATCCACTTCTAAAATGAAAGGTTTGCTAAAGTCTGCATAGGCCAGGATTGGGGCACTTGTTAGGAACTCTTTCAGTGTTTGGAATGCATACTCACAATTCTGCGTCCAGCTCCTCTTCACACACACCTTCGAAGACTTTCCCTTTTTACTAGAGGTGACTTCTGTGACTAATCGATTTAAGGGGCTTTCTGCGTGCCTTAATCTCCTCCCTCGGCTGTGTCAGACAACAGACAGACTTAAAGGAAGCAGATCTCACGTAGCGTTTGTGAGAAATACTACAGTAAGAACTTTACCAATGAGTATTTATTGTGCAGTTGCATCGCAGAGTCACACAAAGTTCACATGCACACACAGATACACGCGCACACACACACTGCAGTAGACACACACACACACACACACACACACACACACACACACACACACACACACACACACAGACAGACAGACAGACAGACAGACAGACAGAGCGCCCGTTTAGCTTTGCACTCTTTTTGCATGCAAATGTGACATGATACAGGTTAATATCCACTGCTGTATGGATATCTGTTATATCAATGTACAAAATAAAACTGATTTAACGTCCAAAAACCGGGATTGATACGTCTTCCTTTATAATTTTTCTGACACGCGGCTGTGCTGATGATGTTAAGCTAAGCTAAATCGCTGTAATTCATTACACACATGCTCTGTTTTAAAACATTTTAATCATGTGAAACTTACTCTTGATCACATTTGATGATGATTGATGATCCTAGCAAACTGAACACACCTTTTATTCCCGGTTGCTTTGTGCACGTCTGGTCTTGTTTATATGATTATACACGTGACTACTGGAACAAGTTAATACGTGCAGCTGTCAATCAATTCGGTGGGCGGGGGGACCGCACTCCTACGTAAAGTTGCGGTCAATCTGAAAACCGCTCCAATTGGTCCACTGTTTTTATTTTGCTAAATTGAGAAAAAAGGACTGGGTGTGTTTATATCACCCCAATATGACGGTCTATACACCATACATGCACATATGTCTGTCCAAACAGCTTGAAAAGTAGATTTTTCACCATAGGTGCCTTTTAAAATAAAATGGTTGCTATAGGTTTTCTTAAAGAAGAGACTCTGGGTTGGTTTTAATATCCTTTCTGTTAGATCCAGTTATGTAAGGTATTTAAATTTTACCAAAGTAATTTTAATGTAGATTTAATATTCACAAACATTTATCAAGTTGTTTGTGTGTTACAGGACTTGCATGACTATTGTTACTACCTTTGTTTGTTGTGTGTTGTATGCCAATACCATTGTAATTTTTCTGTCTTTGCTTGTTTTTGTTATCCCCTTTTATGTTAAGTGTTTCTGAACTAGACCTCAAGAGCCTGTGAAGATTTCTGCATATGTGTATCGAGGAGGCTGAGGCTTTGTTTGAATCCATGTGCGGAAATTTATTAAAAGGGTGAGACAGAGACATCAACGTATTAACAGGCAAATAGTCGGCAACAGGAAAGCAGTCCAAACCAAGCGACAAGCAAATGGGCAAATCCAGAAGACGTAGTAATAATGCAGGCAGAGGAACAGTGCAACAACAATCAGTCCAAAACAGATCAGAAGGTCAAAGACAGAGAACGTACGTGGTCAAGGCAGGCAGGGTCATACACAGGAATGCAGTCAAGAAAGTCACTAGGAACAACGCTTGGTACGACAGGTAAACTGGTAATACTTCGCAAAGAAGCATGTCCTGAACACTCACTGTAATACAGTACAAACAGGAAGTAGCCGCAGAGGGAGCGGAGCTGAGTCAGTAGTCGGGCGAGGGCTCCCTCTGCTGGCATGGCGTTACAATATGCTGATGATGTAACAGTTATAGTCAAAGACTATAGTGATGTTTAGTTTTTAAAAGATACAATAGAACAATGTGGTAAAGCATCATCAGCAAGAATGAAGAAGTAAAAGTAATGCTCTATGGTGTGGTCAAGCTACTAATGGCCCCATGCCTCCGGGTAATTTGCAGTAGGGGAGAATGGGTTTTAAATATCTAGGGTTTTTTTTAGGCACTGATGATTTTATAAGATTGGGAGGGATCTGCGGAGAAAGTGTGTGTGAGGTTGTCTCGCTGGAGATGGTTGCTACCTGTAACGCCATGCCAGCAGAGGGAGCCCTCGCCCGACTACTGACTCAGCTCTGCTCCCTCTGCAGTCACTTACTGTTTTTTCTGTATTTCATTGAGAACTCAGGCCATGCTTCTTGGTGAAGTATTGCCAGTCTACCTGCCTTACCAAGCGTTTTTTCAAGAGACTTTTATGACTGCCTGCCTGTGTATGACCCTGCCTGCCTTAATCAAGTACGTTATCTGTCTTTGCACTCTTGCTCTCTTTTGGACTGCTTATTGTTGCCTTGAACTTTTGCCTGCCTTCTCACCATGTCTTCTGCATTTGCCCCTGTGTATCTTGATCTGTTTTGGACAGATAATTGTTGCACTGATCCTCTGCCTGAATAACTACCATGTCTCCGGGAATTGCCTCCCTGTGTTTGTTGTTTGGTTTGGACTGCTTACATGTTGCCGACTCTCTGCTTGTTTACCCTTTGATGTCTCTGTCTAATCCTATTAATAAACTTCTGCATATGGATTCTAATACTGTCTCAGACTCACAGTTACACTACCCCAGCTATCATATAGGGGGAGAGTATTGATATGCAACAACTTGGTGACCTCATCTCTTTGACATAAAATGATGATCTTAGAGCCCACCAAGGACCTGGTGGCAAGGATCCAAAAGCAACTGGTAGACTTTTTCTGGTCAGGACGAAACTGGCTGAGGGCATCACTTTTATATTTGCCTATCCAGTAAGGCGGATAAGGGCTTGTGGATATTGGATCCAGAGTTGAAGCTCTTAGACTTTAGACGGCTCAGAGGTTGCTGCATGGGAAGGACGTGTGTTGGGCAGGAGTTGCCTGTGCCCTTTTGAAGAAAGCTGGCAACATGGGTCTGGATCGTCACTTATTTTTTAATGGACACTAACAAGCTGAATTTAACTGGTTTAACAGCTTTTTACAGATCACTTCTGAGAACATGGTCACGATTTAAGGTTTCAAGAGAACTCAGAAGTATACGGGACCTCTGGTCGAGAGAGAAACCACTCCTTTTTAATTCTCTTAAAATGCTATGGACCTGGACATTTTTAAATCTGATTCTCTCAGAAAAGCTTGTGGTCTGCAAAGATCACTAAAGTTGGACAATTGGTTTCTGAAGGACAGTGGATAAATACTGAGGCCTTAGCCTTAAAATTGGGCATGAGATCAGTTAGGGTGGCTGAGACTGTTGACTGAAATACGGGAGAATTTACCAGTGGACATTAGATTGACTTCAGAGGAGGATGCTTCTGTGTTTCTAGAGTCGATTTTTTTCAGCGGATACAGGAGAATGGCAGGAGACAGAAGGACTTCTCTCTTTTAGAACACCTCAGTCAAGTCTTTTTGGAGAGGCAAGGAATAAAAAACTCTGTATATTCTTTGTGTAAAAGTAGTGCATTTCCACATGCGTGAAAACCTGAAAGAATGTGGCAGACTCTTTTTGGTTCAGACACTTCCCCTAAAGGTTGCTGGAGGACACTGTACAAACCTCTGATTGAAAAAAGGTCTGGAGACCTTCAGTGGAGGATAGTGCATGGCATAACAGTGTTTCCCTTATTTTTAAGTTGCTCTACATTACAAATGTTCCTTTATCAACTGAATGGATACTGTCAAATGTTAGGGGAGGTTTTTACCCACAGTCATTTTATTTTTGGACAAGCAAAATTGGCTATTTGGTTGTCTCGAAAAAGGAAACTGACTGGTCTGGGTTTCACTGATGGTTTTTTGGTTTTTAGGGAACATATTAAATCCTGTATTAAAATAGAATATGCATATTACAAGTTGATTGATGACCTGGACACTTTTAGATCTAAATGGTGAAATAATCAATGTCTCTGTGAAGTTGGTCATAATGGTGGTTTAGAAATACTTGTTTGATTGGTGAATGATTGTGGGTTAACCGGTTCTAATATATATTTATTTTCCTTTTCCCCTTTTTTGATTTTTCATTAATGTGTTAAAAAGTGGTTGTAAATAAAGAGATTGTTAAAGTCAAAAGTCTCTATCTCTCTTTCTCTCTCTCTCTCTCTCTCTCTCTCTCGTTAAACATGCTTAACTACTTGTGCTACATGGCAATATTAAAGCTTTTTTTGTCCTAGTATATAAGACTCTGCTGAAGTCTGTTTTGAAAAACAAGCATCAGAGTTGACATCATTCACCACAGACGTGTGACTCGCATTGGCAGGTGATGCAGGGTTGTCGCAGACAAAAGTGAAGAGCGTGGGGGGTGTCGAGGGTCCCTAATAACATCTTTATAGAGATGGCAAAAGTACACACATCCTTTACTTAAGTAGAAGTACAGATACTCATGTTTAAAATGACTCTGATAAAAGTTAAAGTACTGATTACACTTTTGTACTTAAGAGTAAAGAAGTACGGCCTAAATTTCAACCACAGTCCAAAGACATGTGGTATATGTGAATAATAGTTAACTAAATTGGCAGTAGTGTATAAGTGTGTGTGTGAATGTAAGTGTGTATGGGTGTTTCCCAGTACTGGGTTGCAGCTGGAAAGGTATCTGCTGTGTAAAACATACGCTGAAATAATTGGTGGTTCTTTTTGCTGTTTCGACCCCTGATAAATCAGGCACAAAGCTGAAGGATAGTGTGTGGGACAGGTAACTAGAGGATGGTAGGTAACTAAACCTCACATCCTATTGATACATTAATATAAACTAACTTACATTTCCAATTTTTATGTAAAATGTTTGTTGCCAATTTTATGAAAGCAGCATCACACCCTGTAATATCACCTAACAACACTGCTTAAAAAGTTGGCCCATGTATCATCCTCCTGACGCAAACTCACAGCATTCAGCATGTAGTTTTGCGGCTGTTAGATCAAAAACAACAGCTGCCATTCATGTTGATACACTCTAAAAATAATTATATAGGCCTGTCTATCTTTATAAATAATGTCTTACATTTTACACTGAATTCTGTCTAAAATATATAGATTTTTTTTGCTAAAATAAATACTTATCGTATTTGACTGCAAACTATTTTTTTTGCATTAGGCTAAAGCTGCTTTATTCTCTGCAAAGTGTAGCTCTCATACATAACCAGCTATTTCCAGGTGTTGTTGTTATTTTATTTAATGAATAAACATTAATTCTGTTACAGTATTTCTTAGTCACTTTGGTCCATTTTTCAGATCAGAATTGAAATTCTTAAAACTACCTGTTCAATTTTCACATCATTGTGTCACTTGAGCACATCAGAAAAGCAGTTTCTCATTATGAACAAGTTGCAAATGCTTTTGTACATCCATGCAAATGATTATCTGATTATGTGCAATTCTCTGATGTTTTCTACATTATCAATTACTCATTTCATGTTGATCAAAATGTATTATTTTGGTCTCAAGAATAGTCTCACCCTCCACAACACTTAATCCTTTGTTCATGGCATAAGTCTTTACATGAAAAATGACTGATCAAGTTGTCATAATATTTTGTCATAATGTTACAACATGTGCATAATCTTTTTTCATGTAACAAATTCAGGATCTTTTGCATTATACTTTTATTCATAAATTGCCCAGTACAGTTACTTTTGTTGCTGTAAAATATTTGTTAAAAGTTATTAATTGAAGACAACAGTAAATGTAAAATCATATAGTCAGTAAAAAAATCAATAAAACTGAAAAACAGCATAAATTCTGTGTTAGGAAATATGAACTTATCAGAAATAAAGGAAATGAACCGCAATGCATAGGTTGTATGTACTGATGTACTGATCTTTACTAAAAATGTACTGATCTTTACTAAAAATTCACTATTTTTTGCGGTATTAGATTGAAAAGATAGATAAGCCCGTGCAGTATGATCGGAAGTGGACAAAAGGCTTAAGCATTTGAACTGCATGTTTTTGGAACTGGAATATGTCTCTCTTGTTTTCTTGTGATCCGATCGCGCAAAAGGTGTCTTATTACCGTGTAAACAGGGCTGCAACAGTCATGTTAAATTCGCCGACTCCCTTTGTCACATCTGCATAGTCATCCTAGCCTTTCTCATAATAATCTTTATAAACTAGCCCACATACCGTGCGCGATAGCCTTGAAAAATCCATGCGCTGCAGGCAGCACTTAGGCACGCAATGAGAAAAAATTTATTGCATCAAAAATGCATTCATATTGCAAAATGACAACAAATAATATAGATCATGCCCCCAAACACATGAAAACTCTCTCTCTGAGTCTGAGGTGTCCAATCTCGTGCTATCTAGCCATGCAACCACCTGTCCGCTTAATCCCATTCCCTCTCATCTCTTGCAAGCCATTTCTCCTGCAGTCATACCAACACTGACTCACATAATTAACACATCTCTTGACTCTGGTTTATTCCCTACTTCATTTAAGCAGGCTAGGGTAACCCCACTGCTAAAGAAACCCAACCTGGATCAAACGCTACTTGAAAACTACCGACCAGTATCCCTGATTTCATTCATGGCCAAGATTATGGAGAAAGTAGTGTTCAATCAAGTCCTGGACTTTCTTACTCAAAACAACCTCATGGACAACAAGCAATCTGGCTTTAAGAAAGGCCACTTAACTGAGACTGCCCGGCTCTCGGTTGTGGAGGATCTCAGACTGGCTAAAGCAGACTCTAAATCATCTGTCCTCATCTTGCTGGATTTATCAGCTGCTTTTGACACTGTAAACCACCAGATCCTGCTATCTACTCTTGAGTCACTGGGCGTTGCAGGCACTGTTATTCAATGGTTCAGATCTTACCTCTCTGACAGGTCATTCAGGGTGTCTTGGAGGGGAGAGGTGTCCAACCTACAGCATCTAAACACTGGGGTACCTCAGGGCTCTGTTCTTGGGCCACTTCTCTTCTCCATCTACACGACATCTTTAGGACCAGTGTACACCAGTCATCCAGAAAAATGGATTTTCCTACCACTGATATGCTGATGATACCCAGCTATACCTCTCTTTTCACCCTGATGATCCCTCGGTTCCAGCTCGCATCTCAGCCTGCCTTTCAGACATTTCACACTGGATGAAAGATCATCATCTTCAGCTTAACCTCGCGAAAACGGAAATGCTTGAAGTTTCTGCCAACCCGACTCTACACCATAACTTTTCAATCCAAATGGATGGGGCAACCATTACTGCATCCAAAATGGTAAAAAGCCTTGGAGTAACGATTGATGACTAACTAAACTTCTCTGACCACATTTCTAGAACTGCTCGATCTTGCAGATTTGCACTCTATAACCTCAGAAAGGTCCGACCCTTCCTATCTGAACATGCAGCTCAACTCATTGTTCAAGCTCTTGTTCTCTCCAAACTGGATTATTGCAACTCTCTACTAGCCGAGCTTCCAGCTGACTCTATCAAACCTTTTCAGCTGCTTTAGAACGCAGTAGCACGAGTGGTCTTTGATGAACCCAAAAGAGCACATGTCACTCTGCTACTCACCCGTTTGCACTGGCTGCCAGTTGCTGCTCGCATCAAATTCAAAGCTCTGATGTTTACTTACAAAGCGACCTCTGTCTTTGCTCCTTCTTATCTGCTCTCACTTCTGCAGATTTATGTGCCCTCCAGAAACTTGCGTTCTGTGAATAAACGTCGCCTCGTGGTTCCATCCCTAAGAGGGAAGAAATCACTTTCCCGAACTCTCGCATTCAATCTGCCCAGTTGGTGGAATGAATTCCCTAACTGCATCGGAACGGCAGAGTCACTTGCTGTCTTCAAGAAACGACTTAAAACTCAACTATTTAGTCTCCACTTTCCTTCCTAATCTGTAACTGCATCTCTGGCTATACAACTGTACTCTCTCTCTCAAAAAAAGAAAACATTACTAATGCTTTGCTTCTTAGACTTTACACACCTAAAACTTGCCTATAGCACTTATTCACTGTTGCTCTTATAGTTGTGTAAATTGATTCCTTGTCCTCATTTGTAAGTTGCTTTGGATAAAAGCGCCTGCTAAATGACTAAATGTAATGTAAATGTAAATGTAAAACTAAAGTAACGACCGTGGTTTAAAAACTTTAAGGAGTAGAAGGTACAGATATTTGTATAAAAATGTAAAAAGTAAAAAGTTGTCAAAAAAATAAATAGTGGACTAAAGTACTGATACCAGAAAAATCGACTTAAGTACAAACAAAGTATTTGTACTTTGTTACTTCCCATCTCTGCATTTCTGGGGGTCCTCAAAATGCGTGGGCACTTAGAATGGTCCTAAACCCCCTGCCCCCTCCACCCAACTATATATGCACTTCAATAATGCGACTTTCAGTACATCTAAAGTGACATTCCATCATGTGGTGATGTCCATGGTTAATTTGTGTGGCTGCAGTTGTAGATGCAGCCTCTGCCTAGACATGAATAATGCAGCAATCTTTGAACTCCGGTGAGAAAAGAAACAGTTAGGTTATACCCACACGCCCAACCGAGTGACATGTGCAACACAGAGGCCAACCTAACCAAGTGTGTGAAAAACACTTATATTTATATATACAGTTGAAGTCAGAATTATTACCCCCCTTGAATTATTAGCCCCCCTGTTTATTTTTTCATCAATTTCTGTTTTAACGGAGAGAAGAGTTTTTCCAGCACATTTCTAAACATAATAGTTTTAACAGCTTATCTCTAATAACCGATTTATTTTTTCTTTGTCATGATGACTAAATAATATTTTGCTATATATTTTTAAAGACTCTTATATTCACCTTAGTGACATTTAAAGACTTAACTAGGTTAATTAGGTTAACTAGGCAGGATAGGGTAATTAGGCAAGTTATTGTATAATAATGGTTTGTTCTGTAGACTATCGGGAAAAAAATTAGCTTAACTAATCATATTTAGGTCATATTTCGATTGTAATGGTCTCCAACAACAATCTAATATGCATGCAAGGTCAAAAAACACTTTCATGGTCTTATAATCTGCATTTATTTATACCTAATTATCCCAGCGACTCCCATGAATCGTTCAGATATTCATTTGTTCCCAACCCCTCCTCAGCGCGAAGCTAATCTGCGCTGATTGGCCCGATGACAGCCTGCTGCGATTGGTCGACAGTGACAGGCTTCAGCGCGAGACAGAGTGAAATGCCCAGTATCTAATCAACAATATAAAAGTAGTCACAGTGCATACACGCTTCATAGTGTAAGGCTTATTTCTCACACACACACGCACAACCCTCCTCAGAAGGACTGAGGAGATCGACACGAGTCTCCTAGCAGTCACACACTCTACCTGCTCTTTTCCCTCACACACGCACACACACACACACACACACACACACGCACACACACACACACAACCCTCCTTAGAAGAACTGGGGAGATCGACACAAGTCTCCTAGCCACTAGCCGTCACACACTTTACCTGCTCTATTTTTCTCACACAAACACACACACACATTACACTCCTCAGAAGAACTAGGGAGATCGACACGAGTCTCCTGTCTCCTAGCCGTCACACCCTCTACCTGCTCTTTTTCTCACACACACACACACACACACACACACACACACGCACACAAACACACACACACATTACGCTCCTCCTCAGAAGAACTAGGGAGATCGACACGAGTCTCCTAGCCCCTAGCTTACCATGGCCAAAGCAACGACAAACGACAGTGGAACATGAGCTCACAAAAGCATTTAACGTTAAATCCGTACACAAATCGGCACATGTCGCGTTTTCAACATGGCTTTACATGCGATATGAGAATATAAGGAGTAACCGCGTGTACTGTATCAGGTTAACAAGTAACAAAAAACAATAAATACATAATTTGCAAGCTAGAGTAAACGAGGCAACAATTTTAATCGCACTTACTTACACTAGTGAAATGGAGGAAGAAACTGATCCTGAAACTGATGATGCACTGATCCATGTTCTGACATTGTCCATTATAGTCTTTTCTGATCCTTCCTTTAACAAACGGCTGATGAAGTCTTCTTTGTAAGCATGTAGTTTCCAGAAGCACTCGAACTGCACAAGGCTGGGCTTTAATGCTGAGGTATTTTTGCAAAAATAAACCTCACCACTGACAGTTTCATCTTTGGGTAGAGACTGTCAATAATATCCATATCCATCTGAGCACAGCATGACTACATTCGACCAGCGGCGTCTGTGTGTGTGTCTAGTGTTTTTCCTGTGTTAGTGGATGGGGCCGCAGGTTTCAAATCTCCCGGGTATGCACGCGCAACTACTGGGCGGGGCTTGTGTTTCGTAGCCGCGTCATCGAGAAACACCTAATGACTCGTTATCAAGACGACTCGTTTGAAGCACTATGAGTCGACTCTTTTATAGATGAATCAATAATTTTAAACACTGTACACTTACAGATTTAAGCCTTAGCTGGATATTTCACTTCACTTAGAGCTGTGTTACACACTACATGGAAGGGCATTTTCAAAAACCCATAATATGGGCTCTTTAAAGGGGCTAATAATATTGACCTTAAAATTGTTCATAAATTAATAAAAACTGCTTTTATTCTAGCCAAATTAAAACAAATAGTACTTTCTCCAGAAGAAAAAAATATTACCAAACATACTGTGAAAATTTCTTTGCTCTGTTAAACATCATTTAGGAAATAATGAATGACTTTGGGTTATATTTGTGTACTCAGAATGTACACTCACCTTACACTTCAGCTATAACAATCAAGTACACCTCAACACCAAAAATAAAATGTGCAATTAAAGACACTATACAATCAGTTCTCATTAGTAAATTTTTTAATATTATACATTATACATATATATGTATACATATATATAATATAATACATTAATATTATCATGATAATGTTAGCTTAAAAGAATTCAACAGAATTTTATTATGAGCTCTTTTTAATAAAACAGTTAGGACTTGCTTCATTATGAGTTTAGTTAAATTTAACAAATTTAGCCCTAATGATAGTCCTAATGACAACATGAAGGCCAGAGCTTACCTTAACTTCATTCCTCATGGTGACTTCACCTTCACTTCAATGTTGTGCTGAAATAGAGAATGCAGTTACAAAGTTTACTTTACTATGCTCAAAAAACTCACTGTATCTAGTACCTCGCAAAAACTTCAATTACAATCTGGCGTCTGTTAATTTCTTGTTTGAAAATGGAGCGCTCAAACCATCTGTTAAAGAAGAAGGTGGCATAAGAACCTACAACTTAAGTTACTTGGTTAACAATCCTTTAACTGACAGAATTTGACATTTAAACACACACCGATGATGAACCCATTGGATGAGACAATGACGGATAGATTTCAAATGAAGAGATCAGATGCAAAAGCCTCTAAACGCCACTTCCGCCAAAAGTGAGCTAATGGCATTGAGTGAATGCTTTAGGCATGTAGTACATGTTCAACAAATATCTTTACTTCAAATCATCTAAATCGCAGCATCAGCCCATTCAGAAACAGATCAGAATAGAACAGTTTGTTGGCAAAAGCCTCTAATTGCCACTTGCCTTTGACAGCAAAAGCCGCTATCCCAAGAACCAATCAGAAGGCATGAATCCAATCATATGTTTTTAATGTAAGGCACGCTGATACGCCGCCTTTTATGAGGAGGCTGTTTAATTCCGCTTTTGATTTAAAAAAATAGAGATGGATGAATTGCATGAGCCTGTCCGACTGTCAGTGAATGGCAAATGAAAACGTGCCTTACCTTAAAACTCTGTGCATTATAAGAAAAAGAAAACACACTGTACACTCGGAAGTGTAGCATGCATTCATATAGTTTTTTTTTTTTTGCTCAGCGACGCTACTTTGAATGAGTCTGATTTACTATAGCTACATTAAACAGCAACTCCATTTCATGAAAGAAGAAGTTAAGATACGTGAGAAGATGGTAAGAATAAATGAATGAGCTTCTAAAAGTGTCTGAGAGACATCCCCCTTTTGCCCAGTAGGCCCACCTTGTGTTTTATTTGCTAATGTAAGCTATTTTTAAAAACATAAATATAATGTATAAAACCATACATTATTTATATTACTTAAAAAACTTAAATCTGTGGTTTATTTATAAAGATTTACAATTTTTTTTTTTGAAAATGCAGAAATTTGTGACCTGCATGTAATGACGGGCACCCAATACTTCCGTCTAAAGTTCCTCGGCTACTCATTGAAACTTTTAAATCATTTTGGGTGTGCTTAACACAGTTTGGTTTCATGAATTAATTACTTTTGTTCAAGTTTATTATGTTTTGGCTAAGCACAATGTTCATTAAAATGATTTAATATTTTCATGTTAACCTTATAAAATTAAAGAAAGGTGAAAATGAAACCCAAAATGAAAAAAATAAAAATAAAAAAATAAAAAATGAATGGGGCATTTATTTATTATTAACAATTAAATCCAAACACTATGACACTAAACAGTCTGAAGAAAACTCTTTAGTTTATTTATTTCAAATAATTTATAAAACATTACATATTATGCGTTAGGAAATATATAAAATATAAAACATCGGAAACATTAGGAAAGTCCCCATAATTCACTAAAACACCCCGTGTTTGTAATGATATATTGGTGTTATGTAAAAAAATCTTCAAAATATTTTTTAGGGGTTTTGCACACATTGTTTTTCAAGTGATTTTACAGTGGATATGTACATGTACAGTATTATACCTATTATTTTACTATTTTTAACTGTATTACAGAATTATGTGAAAAAAAACGTGAAATAAAATTCTGTAAAATAACACACATAATTTTTTTTAAGTGTAGTTGTTAGACAAAAATAAACATTTTAGTAATGTGTGGCTGGTGATGCTGTTTGTAGAGTTGTTTAATCATGTGCTGACATTTATGTTGATTTATAAATTTTTTGTAATTTAGGTTGTTTGAATTCAAAGTTATAACTGAAGTAAGTTGTAGTTTTTTGTTTCTTATTTTCTGTTCTTGTTTTCCTTCAGTATTTCTTAATTTGGTCATCACCAGTCCTCAGTTATAATTTAATTAACTCATTAACTTCAGCTGTGCATTGTGTTACTTGAACACTCAGTAGTGTGGAGAAATGGAAGTGTTTATTTAAAAAATATGATTTTGCTTTGAGGTTTAAAGGATTAAAGATGTAAAATGTAAAAACACTGTGTAAAAATGTATTTTAACAGTAATATAATGTTATTTTTAACTACAGAATTACACAGTAGATTTCTAGCAAACACATTGTAAACCCAAATTCTCAAAATAATTAATTTGATTGAGTAGCATCAACTTAATTTTTTAAAAGTAGAAAAAATTCTACTAACTCAAAAAACAGTTTTGAGTTTGTGTGACTTTTTTTTTTTAGAGTTTTTGAGTAAATTAAACTTATTATTTTTGATTAACTGAAAAAACTTGCTCATTAAGTAAGTGCCACTTAGGAGTATCATTTTACTTGTCAATGTCAATTTTATTTATATACAGTGTAAAAAAAAATTCCCAAAGTCAAAATCTTTTAGTAACTGGTCACCAGTACTGCCGCTCCCTATATGCAGAGTACGCAGGCTGCGTAGGGCCTCAACTCTGGAGGGGGGCACCATCTCGGCTGCTCAAAAAAAATTATTGATATTTATTTACTAATATCACCATAAACTGAGTGTAAATAAAAAATATATATGGGAAATATGTTGTTAAATACATAAAAAAAATCATTTTATGACTAACGCAAAAACAAACATGTCACGTAATTTTTTCCGTGTACGCGCGGCGCGGTCCACTTATCTTTGTGGCTGCTAGCAGCACATGATTATAACTGATGCAAGTTGCAGCTCTATGCCCGGGAAAAGACAACAGCAGTCTGGAGCCGAGAAGAGGAGAAAAGTACAAGATGAATCGCGTGCATCACGCGATCGGCGAAAATGGCGCCGATGACGATGGCCGCCTCAGTGTCGTACTCTGCGGTAGTGTTTGTGTTTTTGTTAGTTTGTCCTGTCTCGAGTCATATTCCTACAATTAGTTTCACCAGAGACGAATTGTTGGACATTCGGGCACATACACCATCACATACACCACCGAATATTTTTCCATACCTGGATTTATCTGATGTTCTGTTGGACATTGTAGTCGGAGGAGCCGCAGTGCTACTCAAACGCTTTCAAGCGCGCAGATGAGGAAAGCGTGCAGGCGCGCTTGTGAAACTCAGACAGCGCAGATTTCGGACCGTGCTGCCTAGCATCCATGTGGCAAATCTTCGCTCTCTACCCAACAAAATAGACGAACTCATTCTGCTCTCTCAGACAAACCGGGATTTTCTGCATTCAGCTGCTCTGTGTTTCACACCATACCGGACAACGCGCTTCACCTACCGGGCTATCAGCTGTTCAGAGCGGATCGCGACGAAGAATCAATGCGGAAATCACGCGGTGGCGGGACGTGCTTTTACATCAATGACAGGTAATGTACAGATGTAACAGTTTTAAAGAAGATGTGCTGTCCAGATCTCGAAGAACTGTTTATTAACTGTAAGCCTTTTTACTCCCCGCGCGAGTTCTGCTCGTTCATCCTCGTCAGTGTTTACATTCCTCCGCTCGTGCACGCGAGCCTGGCGATACAGAAACTAGCTGATCAGATCACGTTGATAGAGCAACAACACCCGGACTCTGTTTTAATCATTCTCGGGGATTTTAACAAAGCAAAACTGTCCCGTGAACTGTCAAAATATAGACAGCATGTTACATGTCCCACAAGAGACAGCAATATACTGGATCACTGCTATACTACAATAAAGGCTGCATACAGCTCCGTCCAACGAGTAGCTTTGGGACACTCTGACCATTGTTTGATTCATCTCATGCCAACCTACAGGCAGAAACTGAAAACAGCCAAACCTGTATTAAGATCTGTGAAAAGATAGACTAACGAAACAGAGCGGGATCTACAAGCCTGTTTCGACCTCACTGACTGGAGTGTTTTTGAAGCTACTGCAAACGATCTGGATGAGCTCACAGAGACTGTAACATCTTATATCAGTTTCTGTGAAGACGTGTGCATTCCTACCAGGACTCAACTCACATACAACAATGACAAACCATGGTTCACTGTAAAACTCAGACAGCTACGTCAGGTCAAGGAGGTTGCTCACAGGAATGGGGATAGAGCCTTGTATAAGCAGGCCAAATACACACTGGAAAAGCAGATCAGAGTCGCAAAAAGGAACTATTCTGAGAAACTAAGGAGTCAGTTCTCTTCCAGCGACTCAGCATCTGTGTGGAAAAGTCTGAAAAACATCACAAACTACAAGACACCATCCCCCAGCACTGTAGACAATGAACGACTTGCAAACGACCTGAATGAGTTTTACTGCCGGTTTGAGAAAACCCCCCACACCCACTCTGAACTGCTCTTCACGCCACCATTAACACCTCCACCACCCCCTGCCTCCCCCATACCTGCACTACAGTTTAACGAAGATGAGGTGCGCCAGGTCTTCCGGAAACAGAAGAGGAAAAAAGCACCAGGCCCAGATTTTATAACACCAGCCTGTTTAAAATCCTGTGCTGACCAACTGGCCCCCATCTTCACCCTGATCTTCAACAGATCACTGGAGCTGTGTGAAGTGCCCTCCTGCCTCAAACGCTCCACCATCATCCCCATCCCAAAGAAACCCAAACTTACAGGACTAAATGACTACAGACCAGTGGCACTAACTTCTGTGGTCATGAAGTCCTTTGAAAAACTGATGCTGGCCCACCTGAAGGACATCACTGAACCCTCACTGGACTCTCTTCAGTTTGCCTACAGAGCAAACAGGTCTGTGGATGATGCAGTAAATATGGGACTGCATTATGCTCTGCAACACCTAGACAGACCAGGGACCTATGTGAGGATCTTGTTTGTTGACTTCAGCTCGGCGTTTAACACTATCATCCCAAAACTTCTCCTGCCCAAATTAACTCAGCTCTCTGTGCCCACCTCTGTCTGTCAGTGGATCAACAGCTTCCTAACGGACAGGCAGCAGCTGGTGAAGCTGGGAAAATTCTCATCTAGTATCCGCACAATCAGCACTGGCGCCCCCCAGGGGTGTGCCCTCTTCCCACTGCTCTTCGCCCTGTACACGAATGACTGCACTTCAAAAGACTCCTCTGTGAAGCTCTTGAAGTTTGCATAAGACACCACACTTATCATCTGCACATCAATAACTGTCTGGTTTAGCTCAGCTACTAAATACGACCTCCAAAGACTACGTCGAATAGTTCGGACTGCTGAGCGAATCACTGGTACAACCCTTCCTACTCCCCAAGAACTGTACTTATCCAGAGCGAGCAGAAGGGCTGCCAAAATCACTCTGGACCCCTCACACCCAGCACACTGCCTTTTTGAACTTTTACCTTCTGGTCGACGCTACAGAGCACTGCGCATCAGAACAGCCCGACACAGAAACAGTTTCTTCCCTCAGGCAATCCATCTCATGAACACTTGATGATAATAATTGTGGAACCAACATCACTACTTGCCATACACTTTGATACACATATACACTTATTTAACAACACACTTTACATGCCAATTTGCACATAACAGCTGCACATATAACGTTGTATATAGTAATAAACATGTACATACACTTGTCAATCTGTATATTTGCACTCACTACTTCTATTTTTTTTTTTTATATATATCTATTATCTGTTTTTTGTCCTGTCTCTGTAATCCTGTTGCACTGTAGAAGCTCTGTCACGAAAACAAATTCCTCATATGTGTGAACATACCTGGCAATAAAGCTCTTTCTGATTCTGATCACTTTCAGGTAACTTCCATAAATCTGAAAAACATATTTTTGGTTGTAAATTAGTGAGGCTAACGTTTAAACTTCGCCACAACTGTACAAAATCTGCCTTATGTGTTGTTGTTCACGTTCGGTTTCTTGCTTTGCTGCTATGCATTGTGCTTTAAACCAGTGGTTCTCAAACTTTTAAGCCAGCGACCCCCAATGTAAGATCGTCAGGAACTCGCCACCCCCACTACCAAAGCGTATACAAACAATAAAAATAACTTCTTTTAAGCTGTTCACAATATTTTACCTATATTTATTTACTTATTTATTACATATTTATTGCCACATCAGCAACTTATGGCTATTTGGTGGCCAAATGGATATACATTAAACTATTACATGATAAAAACAAATTTGTATTATATAAAAAATAAATAAATAAATAAATAAATAACTTAGACAAATATATAAAATATAAATAGATAAAATTTACAAAAAATGTATTCAAAGTTAAATATGGTTTTTCAGTTCTATTTTGATAAAAAATGTAAAACTCTTCCTGGTGGTACGTTTTTAAAAATGTCCATCAAAGTACTCTCCTTATAAAAATCGTGTCTAACGTAATTTAGACTTTTACATTCCAACAAAATATGTTTGATGGTGAGAGCAGTCTGGCAGATATTACATTTAGGTGATTCTTCGTTATATAATAAATATGAATGTGTCAACCTAGAATGTCCAATTCGACATCCGGTGTAGACTGTCTGATCATGCCTGGTTTCGAAATTATAATTTGCTGAATGTCTTTCATTTATTTTCGGGTTAATTTCATATAATTTGTTGTTGATGCAGTTGTCCCATTCTCTTTGCCATGTTTCGTTTATGTATAAATTGATGGTGGGTTTCAAATCATCAGGAGGAATTAAACATTCGGTCACATTAGCCTTTTTTGCAGCTTCATCTGCCAGTTCATTTCCACGTAGTCCCATATGACCTGGAATCCAACAGAAGATAATGTTGAACTTCTGGTTTTCTAGTGCTGTCATTTTCTTTAAAATCATGGACATTATGGGGTGATCATCCTTAGAAGTTTCAAGAGCTTGAAGACAGGATTTGGAATCTGTGCAAATTAAAAAGTTACGATGCTGTGTCCTTTCCATTTGATCTAAAGCCATATTTATTGCATAAGTTTCTGCTGTGTAAATTGAACTTTCTCCTGGAATCCGAGTACCAAAGACATCATCCTTAAACACCACTGCTGCTGTTACTCCTTTGTCTGTTTTTGATCCATCTGTGTATATGTGTTCATGATGAGGGAGACTGTCTGTTATTTGTTTGAATTCCTGTTTGTATTCATTTGGGTGAGTTAAGGACTTCTTCTGTTTGGTTAAGTTCCATAAAATTCTTATTTTCGTGTTGCACCAAGGAGGAATATGGCTCAAATCAGGTAATGAACGTTTTTCCATATTAACACCCAAATTCTTCAGGTGGGGTTTCATGCGTATTCCAAAAGGACTGATGTAGTTGGGTCTGTCTTCATACAATTGTAAATATTCAGGGTGGAAAACTGAAGGATAAGCTGGGTTACCTCTTTTCAGTTTGACAGCATATTGGAGTGCTAATTTTAAACGTCGTCTTTCAAGCGATGGTTCTTTTGCTTCAATATATAAACTTTGAATAGGAGATGTTCTGAATGCTCCCAATGAGATTCTTAGTCCCGTGTGATGTACAGTGTCCAGCATTTTAATGTAGGATTTTCTAGCAGATCCATACACTATACTTCCATAATCCATTTGGGATCTGATCATGGTTCTATAAAGATGAAGCATTGTAGTACAATCTGCACCCCATTTTGTTGTGGTCAGAATTTTAAGGATATCCATTTTTTTAAGGTTTTTGTTTTTAGGAGTTTGATGTGTGGAATAAAGGAGAGCTTATTATCCAGGGTGAGTCCAAGAAATTTAGTTTCTTTTACAATTTTTATAGGTTCTTCTTCCAAGAAGAGACTTGGTTCTGGATGAAGAGAACGTAATTGACAGAAATGCATGCACACAGTTTTTGATCTGGAGAACTTAAATCCATTCTTGACTGACCAGTCATGCATTTTGTTAATACAAAGTTGTAATTGTCTTTCAATAGTATTCATGTTTTGTTCCTCTGTAACAGATGCACAAATCATCCACATAAAGACTACAGAATACGTTTAAACCAATAGCATTTACAATACTATTGATTTTGATGTTAAATAATGTAACTGATAATATACTTCCTTGTGGCACACCAAGTTCTTGAATATATTTATTTGACAGACTTGTTCCTATCTGAACTCAAAAACACCTGTTTGTTAAAAAATTAGAGATAAAAACAGGTAGATGTCCTCTAAAACCAATTTCATACAAGTCTTTTAAAATGCCATATATCCAAGTGGTGTCATAGGCTTTTTCCAAGTCAAAGAATATTGCTACAGTGTGTTCTTTTTTAATAAAACCATTTCGCACATAGGATTCCAGTCTTACAAGATGATCTATTGTGCTTCTTCCTCTTCTGAATCCACACTGATAATTACTAATATTTTGGTCCTTCTCCAGTGACCATACAAGTCAATCATTTATCATTCTTTCCATTGTTTTACACAGACAGCTGGTAAGGGCTATAGGGCGGTAATGGCATCTGAGTGGTCTTTACCTGGTTTAGGTATAGGTATGATTAAAGATTCTTTCCAACAAGATGGTACCTTTCCAGATGTCCATATATAGTTAAAAATATTTAAAAGGAGATACAACACATCATAGGGTAAGTGCTTTAAAAACTGATAATGGATTTTATCAGGACCGACTGCAGTGTCTTTTGAATTTTTCAAAGCCTTTTGTAGTTCTTCCATCGTAAAGGATTTGTTGTACATTTCAGCATTATCAGAGGAAAAGTCAATCTGGTTTTGTTCTTGTTGCCTTTGTATTCTTTGGAATTGAGGAAGACAATTTTCTATGGATGAGTTTTTTTTCAAAGGTTTTTGCAAGGTTGTTGGCAATTTCTTGTTCGTTAGTTAGTTGGGTGCTACCATTATTTATGTGACATATTTGTGATCCACCTTCTTTGTTCTTCATTTTTCGGATCATATCCCAGATTTTCTTAGTTGGCGTCTGTGATGTTAAATTTGAGATGTATTGTTTCCAGCTCTGTTTCTTGGTTTCATTAATAGTCCTTCTTGCTTTTGATCTTAATATTTTCAATTTAATGAGGTTTTCATTCGTAGGATGTTTGTTAAATATTCTTTCAGCCTTTTTCCGTTCTTTGATGACCTTTTTGCAATTGTCATCAAACCAGGGATTATTTCTTCGATATGGGTGTCCTGATGTTTTTGGAATGGTTTCTTCTGCAATTTCAATCAGTTTATTTGTAAAAACTTCTATTGAATTATGGTTTACTTGATCCATTTCTCTGTATTTCTCACTGCATTGCATTTCAAAACTGCACCAGTTTGCTTTTTTAAGGTTTCATCTTGGGGTTCTTTGTCTTTGAGTACCTAGTGAGGTAATAATCAATGGAAAATGATCACTTCCACTTAGGTCATTCCAGACTTTCCATGAAAAATCTGGAGCTATTAAAGGATGAGTGGTCTGAAGGTCTATGTACATTTCTACCAAATGCATTGAATATTTTGTAATTTTTAAAGGTTATTTTGTTATTTGGTTCTAAGTGAGTCTCTTGTAGGCAGAACGCAATAGGGTTAAAAATTGTTGATAGGTGTTGCATTTCAGCAAAATTTGCTTTCAACCCTCTACTATTCCACTGGATTATGCAGGCCTTCATATTTAGGTAGATAAAACAAGAACAGTACTTTTGTTGTTACATTTTGGGGATAAACTTCTGCTTCTGGAAGTTAGGATCTCTTTAATTTCCACATCTTTTGGAGTTTCTGGTTTGTGACTTTTTGTACTTGAACTATTCTTTGATGATTGAGCAGTAGTGGTTGTTTGTGTTTTCCTTCCTCTAGATGAAATGTTGGGTTCCATTATCTGGCATTGATCTTCATCCATTTGAGTCTGGTTTGAAGCATTTTGGGTTTTCTTTTTATTTAAGTTTTGGTTTTTGTTTAGGCATTGAGGTTTATCATTATTTAACCAAGTCAAATCTGTTTGGCATTCTATGGAGTTCAAGATTGGTTTTACCACAGATGCATATGATTGTTTGAGTTTAAACATTGGAGATTCTTCAATCTTTCTTCTTGCTTCTGTATAGCTTACTTTCTCCGTACATTTAACTCTCTGAATTTCTTTTTCTTTTATCCATACAGGGCATTCTTTTGATGAAGATGGATGGTCTGCTTTGCAGTTGCTGCATTTTGCTGTTTTATTACAGCTTGGTCCATGTCCTTCTTCTCCACAGTTGGTACATAATGGTTTATTTTTACATCCTGCAGAACCATGTCCGAATTTTTGACAGTTGAAACATCTTAACGGATTTGGAATAAATGTGTTGACTGGTACTCTCTGTTATCCCAAATGGATCTTTTCTGGTAAATTTGGTTTATTGAAAGTCATGATGTAGGTTCCAGTTTTGATAATCTGCTGTTCTTTCCTGATTGTAATTCTTTTTACATGAATTACACCCTGTTGCATCAATTCCATTTGGATCTCTATGGAACAAAATCAATGCCAAAAGTATTGAATTAAAAAGCTTGTTGAATAGCACAAACTGAAAAAAATAATACACCGTATTAACAAGTTCTTGCATTTTAATGACTTGAATTGCAGGGTTTGTATTTTTAGGTCCTGTAATTTAACATAGCTGTTTATTTAAGCTGTGAATAGTTCAACTAAAAATATTTCAAACATGTTTTCGTACTTATAAATTCAATAATTCATTTTCAATTTCCAGGATTCACTTACAAAATATTCAATACCCTTTAAAAATACGATGTATAATATTCAAAAGGTAATTTTCAGTTCATTTTATTTCAGTTCAAATATTCGCTTCCATAAATTCAGTGGCTCAAATTCAACTGTTAAAATTCAACATTACATCCGGGAACTGCAGGAAAAGCAATAGATTGCAGATTGAAGATCGCCAGCTGCTTTTCCGCCAGCAGGTGGAGATGGAATCATTTAAGATTTTTTACCCAGTAAATAGACGAGAAAAAAGCTAATAAAGGCACAAAAGTAGCATTTAATATTAATATCAGTGTCTTGGACATTATAAGTAATAAAATGAGTATGAGTAAAATAAGTAAATGATCTTTTGGTCATTTATATTTGCCCTTATGTAACAGAAGCCAGTTGGTGATCGCGTAAACCTCACTCCTCGGATTCAGCGACAGATGTTGTTCTGCAATATTTAGCCGGTAGCCAACCATCACAGTACTGTAAAAATATTGATTATTGTTACACAGTTTCATTAAAAAATGCTGCTTTATTAATGTGCATATCGCACTTCCGGCTGGCAACATATCTGATCTAGACTTTACTATCTTTAATCTCCTCACAACATTTGTCTCCCATACCGGTATCGCCAGCTCGCGCCCTGCTCGGACCAGTGGCGTTACATGCACTTTAGAGATTTTATTTCATCCGCAACCGCATCACAAAACTCATCATCCGTCCGCCATCCATCCGCACCAATATTTCTGACCAATTTTTAAAACCGCACCCGCCCGCCATCTGCTGATTGGGCTCTTTAGTTGAATGGCTTATTCATTTTTATTATTAAATGAATGTTTCTTTATTGATTATTAGAGAATAGAGAATGACTTTAATGTAGACATGTAGTTAATTCAAACGTGCAAGCCAAATCCAGCATTAATTGACGACGCTTTGAAGTGACGCTAAACGATACGAGGACGTGCCTTTGGTCCTCGAGTCTTTTCCTTGCGTCCTTCCCTCGCATCCCGGAGGGGTGGAGCTAAGACACAAGGAAAGAAAGCAAGGAAAGGAAACGAGGATGCACAAATAAGAAATGAGAAGCACCCTATAAAGCTCTCAGAATATCCAACACGAATATCAGCAGTGAACTCCCTCTCCGATCGGCGCACAGGGACAAAAATAAATAGTCTAAATTAAACGCACTGTACTGTACATTTTTTTTATAGTAGCCTAATAGAAAACGCATTTTGACACATAATTTCAACATGCTGCTATTTAGCCTACTACTAAATGCCTATTTCACTTTATTTTTAGCAGATAGATAGAATAATAAGTCATTTACATTATAGCCTAATAATGTTCACATTTGTTGTCCATAGCAACCCCAAAAACTTATCTGCTTGTCTTGCACATCTAATTAATGGGCACAGTTTTTCGACTATTTATTTATTTATTTTTTTTTTTTTTTTTTTTTGCTGTGGAAGTTATTGAGCTTGTAGAAATCGGAAACAACACCAATTCTGCGACACAGATGAACCCCTATTGATATCTCTATCAGACAATGCCTATTTTATATGCCAAAAGAAACAACAGGCAGTAAAAAAATATTAAAATAAATATCTTAATGTAGGCATAGGCTATAGTCGCATGCTTTGGCAAACATTTGTAAAAAAAAATAAATAAAAACGTCATATCGTAGTTAAGCCTTATAGGCTCAGTCACCCCCACAATTAGAAATTCAATTAACAAATATATATATATATATATATATATATATATATATATATATATATATATATATATATATATATATATATATATATATACCATCCCTCTTTGAGCGAACATGAAGTCTGACCAGGCTAAATTGCCTGTATGACAAGTCTATGCCCCAATAACCCATGAACTTACGATCATCCCCACAAACTTGAAGCATAATGAAATACTACGCTTGCGACAAAGAAATTCTGGCAATATAACCTTAAGCCTCAGAACGTAAAAGCGAGGCCAAATAACTAATACACAACATGTCTAGAATAGAACAGTCTAAACCAATATGAACGTAAAATTATCAGCTGACCGAACTCAAAAGTTTATATTAAACATGGGCTATGTGTAGTCTAGATAACATAGGCTAATTGGTTTAATATGCCTGACCTTAGGTCTAGTTTGAATTTTCTTGGCACTATGCAGGAATAAAATAGCATCTACAGTGTCAGGATTCAGACGAGAGCGCCTGGCCTCTATAACGCGCCTTGCTGCATTGAAGGAGCGCTCGCTCACAGCACTTGTTGCTCATAGACTCGACTAGACATATTACTACCTGATGAAAATGTGACTATTTCAAAGTGTGCTCGATTTTTTGGATGTAGGTATGGTCAGATCATATTTAACAATTTATACATATTTTTTTTATTTGATTGGTACAACCGCCCGCCACCCGCCCGAATTTTATAAAAATATTATTTTTCGTCACGTCATCCGCCTGATCCGCGGTTTATCCGCAGAGTCCGCGGCTGAAACCGCCAACCGCGCATCTCTAATGCACATAAACCGTCTTTTGATGAATATGATGTTACATTCTCTATCTTTATTTACTCATTCTTCCATAGATGTAAAGTATAATATTGACTGGCTGCTAAAGAATATAAACGTAAGAGAAAGGAAATAAAATAATCATACAAAATTCAAAACCAGAGAGATTTTATGAGAATGTCACACAAAACAGTTTACTTGCAACTGTTGGACAGATAGTGTTAGATAAAGACAGTGTTCAGGTACGATTTAAGGTTGGGTATGGATGGGACGTGTAATTTAAAATAATTTAACTTAGCGAGCAAATGCATAAAAGGAGCGTCTTCAGTTATTAATACAGAACCGTCTAATATATGGCATAAGCATTAAGGGGTTATTAGAAGTGTTTGTGCTGTTTTAACGCAGCTTTTTTTCAGGATTGGGGTAGGCTATAGTTTTAATGATTTAAATTATTATTGTTGTTGTTATTATTTTATTATTATTATTGTTATTATTCTTATTATTTTATAACATTTATTTAGGCTACTGCGCTTGAATAAGTCATCCGTGGTTCTAAATTAGTATTTCTTTTTAACACTCTGCCTGCCTTTCATTTTTCTAATTTTTGGGGTTCTGCCATGGTGCCTTTAGTTTGTCCAGATTAATTGTTTTTATTGTTATGTAGTAGCTAGGCTTACTGCACGCGTTTATTTTTATATTATGAACGAAAAAAAAAATATATATACTTTTTTACTTTATTATTTAAAATGATTGGCGACCTCTAAAATATAGACTAAGCCGAAGGAGAATGAATGAATTGATGAATGAATGAAATATTTGACGTTTTTTTTATACCTGTGCGGCTTATACGCGGCAAACGCAAACGAGTGGCCGCAAGCTCTGGTGGCCGGTCGGTCAGAGCCAGCACCGCACGTCAAATACAGGTTGAGATATGCTGGATGGCTGCCAATATTTGATGGGAACACCTCCGAAGTTCGCCGTCACCGTCACATCCCTACCACGTAGCGTAAATGAGCACCTGCCCATTAATGAGTCTGTAAATGGCACTGCAGAACAACATCTGTCGCTGAATCCGAGGAGTGAGGTTTACGCGATCACCAACTGGCTTCTGTTACATAAGGGCAAATATAAATGACCAAAAGATCATTTACTTATTTTACTCATACTCATTTTATTACTTATAATGTCCAAGACACTGATATTAATATTAAATGCTACTTTTGTGCCTTTATTAGCTTTTTTCTCGTCTATTTACTGGGTAAAAAATCTTAAATGATTCCATCTCCACCTGCTGGCGGAAAAGCAGCTGGCGATCTTCAATCTGCAATCTATTGCTTTTCCTGCAGTTCCCGGATGTAATGTTGAATTTTAACAGTTGAATTTGAGCCACTGAATTTATGGAAGCGAATATTTGAACTGAAATAAAATGAACTGAAAATTACCTTTTGAATATTATACATCGTATTTTTAAAGGGTATTGAATATTTTGTAAGTGAATCCTGGAAATTGAAAATGAATTATTGAATTTATAAGTACGAAAACATGTTTGAAATATTTTTAGTTGAACTATTCACAGCTTAAATAAACAGCTATGTTAAATTTCAGGACCTAAAAATACAAACCCTGCAATTCAAGTCATTAAAATGCAAGAACTTGTTAATACGGTGTATTATTTTTTCAGTTTGTGCTATTCAACAAGCTTTTTAATTCAATACTTTTGGCATTGATTTTGTTCCATAGATCTCTGCCTCATCCATGTCTTGCAGCTCTCTTGTACGTATTACTCCTTCACTACTGTTAAGAGAGGGATGATAGAAAGTCTTCATAGGTACATTGGCCAGTATATTTGCATGCATCAAGTTTTCCGCTTGAGTTTTTTTCAAACATTCAACTAGTATTTGTCCAGATCTGAGTTTTTTCACATCTTTAACTGTTCCTGCAATTCCAGCGATACCTTTTTGTATAGCAAAAGGTGACAGTTTTGTCAGCGGCATTTCCGTTTGGGTTGATTCTAGAATTATGAATCTTTGCCATGTATCGCCTTTTTGAGGAGTCATATATCCATTCTCTGAGTCGTCATCTGATTTAAGTCGTTTGGGGTTTTTTGAGTTTGCCATATTTGTATAGAATTTGTTTCATTACTTCTGCTCTTCACCCACCTCGGAGCCCAACAAGGGGATGCATAGAGCTGCGGATATCCTCCAGTTATGCATCAAGGATACAGAGGTAATATACTCGAGTAAGCAGAACAAAGTTCACATTCCTCGATTGACCCTTTAGCCATTGTCTTACAAAGTAAGTCTTGACCAGCCGATTGATTGGATTGAGCCCATCCAACCTCCCGTCTATGTGAAGTTGGAGCCAAAGCACTGTGTTGGTGTTGAGGGAACCGCAGTTACTCACATTCCTCAAATACCAGGATCTCTTTCTCCACAGACACGGGTTGCAACTCACGGCAAACAAGTCGCCCCATTTGTCGCCTTTTACGATCAGCAAGGGGGTGCTAGGGACCTATTCTACCCCAGGTCCCCACGGGGGGATTTACCTATATTTACTATACATTACATGGCACGAAATTAACATTTTTGCTTGGTAGCACTGGTGCTCCTAACTTAAAAAAAATTTAGGCGCACCAGCCAAAATTTAGTTGCACCCACCAATTATGAGCACCGTTACTACAAGTTTTATAAACATATTTATTTCATTTGAAATGAACACTAATCAAAACTAACAACAAAAAATATATATGCATGCGTGAGGAAAATATGTCTTAACGAAATCACGTTTTCACAAGAAAATACATTTTTATAGCATAATTGAGTGACCAAAAGATACACTGACCGCTCACCGGCCCTGCACGCACTGCTTGACATGAATGAATCAGTTAATGATAACAGTGTTGTGTTCTCACGGGTGGTGTCTGATATTACACAGATGCTTTTGACATACTGTATACCTTATTATGTGCATACGTCATTTTAATAGCAATACCGGTCTTTTCATAAGCTGTAATATTAGTTTAACCTTAGTCAGTGCAAGCCCTTTTGCGATGGTGTACATTTTACATATAGCTGCAACTTGCACGGCTGACATTATCTAGCGATTAAACGAAGGATTAAAAAGAACCTCTCGTGCTTAAAATGTAAGGGCGTAGGTTTGCACTTGACATTGGTGGGGACGGGTGAATTAAACAAGGGTATATATATATATATATATATATATATATATATATGTGTGTGTGTGTGTGTGTGTGTGCCACTATTATTTATTTAACTGCTATTAAAATGTATGAATAATTAATCCTCTTTTCATACAATTTATTAAGTTTCAGGCCCGTAGCCAAGAAGGGTTCTGGTGGTTCGAAAGACCAAAAGTTGGATTGTTATTATTTTTGACATTTTTCTGATTATTCAAATGGCTAATTTCGGACTGAGAAACACTTAATGTGTAGGCTTCAGTGGTTAATTTAAAACTAGTTTTAACAAATTTCAAAAAAAAAAAAAAAAAAAAAAAAAAAAAAGCAATGATAGATGATAATAAATTTGTATTTTGAAAATAAGAATCTTTCCATACTTTTTATTCAGAATTGTCAATATTTATAAAATTGTTATCTAAAACTTATTTTAAATGCACAGTTGTAAATAAACACTTAAAATAGTCAAATAGTGTGGTAAGCTTTTTGGCAAAATGGTTGGAAATATTTTGGTACTTCAGAAAGTGTGGTTATGATAACCATCCGACAAAATAATCCAGCAAAAAATAGTTCTTAAAATGTCACTAATAAAAATATTCAATATTTAAACATCATAATTAAATAATAGAAATCAGGCAAATAACTGCAAAAAGGTTAAGTTTTTCAAAAAACAAATAGCCGCCCCTTTCAATAAGCTAGCTACAAGCCTGATGGTGTAATGTTAGAATAATGTTTATTTACTGATAAAAAGAGTTTAATAAAGACTTCAGTTTATTCTAGCCACAGTGCAAATATAACATGTCTCATATATCAGTATTATGCCTGTACACAGGCTGTATTTTTTATTTATTTATTTTTTTGACAAATTGTTTCAACCGAAATTTCACATGCTAGAGATTAGGAGAACTGCGGGATCATATACTTCACCTGTTTATTCTGCAGTTACTTTTCAGGGTGCATTCTACACAGACTAGCCTGTATCATTCTGCTATAACGACAGACTGTGCGTTAAAGCAGGGAAAACACGAGCATTAACGGCATTATCGTGATGGGCTCATTCAGTAGCGAACTTGCGTTTATGTGACTTACACTTTCGCTGAAAAAAAAAAGCGCCTTATGTCCACCTTTTTGCTGCTGCCATGCTTGTGTGTGTCACCCAACTGCTGCACACAACACACCTTACTCTTGAACGGGAAAAACAATCCACTGCATTTGGCGCTGCTTATCTGAACGCAGCCACAGCCTCTCACATGATAGCAGGGAAAGGCACAGCCAATCAAAATGCTCATATGTGTTTTGAGGGCGGGAGGAGCGAACATGATTGAACCCTTTCTGCGTGTCTAGGTTAATGTTGACAGCGCGATTTTTTTAAGTGGATTAAATTATTGGTGGGGACATTTCAATGGTTGGACGATATTGGTGGGGACACATGCCCTCCAGCGACACTACTTTAAATGAGTGTTTACTATATTAAACAGCAACATCGTTTCACAAAAGACAGTGTTAAAATGCTTTTCTTATATCTCACATGGGTGCTATGAGGATAAACAAGAGACGAAAAAGAGACCAAGAACTTAAGTATGGTGAGAAAGAATGAATGACAGCTTCTAAAATTGTCTGAGGGACATTCCATTGTTGCCCAGTAGGCCCACCTTGTAATTTATCTGCTAATGTAAGCTATTTTTTTTTTTTAAATAACCGAATGCATACAACTATACATTTATATTAGCCTACTTCATAATACCTATATGTCTGAAAAGCTTTTTATATCAATGGACAATGCACAGATGTTGATGTTTCACAATGTTTTTACACTACATTATTTGAATCTACCAAGCTTATCTTACAATTTTTTCAATGTTTACATTGCTCTACTAAATATCAGAAATGATAACAGATTGTTAAGATTTAATTAATGTCAATTTTAATGTTATTAAAATGCATTTACTTGACAGATTTCATTAATTCATTTTCCTTCTGCTTTTACCCTGGTTTACCACAGTGGAATGAACTGCCACTTACATGACAGATGTATTTTAAATTTTAAGTGGTTTGTGTAATGTGTTTTATGTTTGGAAAAAATTATTTCAAATTGCATCTTTAGTAATTTTTCAACTAAATACACTGTCTTGTCCCAATAGGTGGATTTAGAGGTTTTTGCAACAAAAGCAAAGGTGGATTTAGCTGGTTTTGACGCAAAAGAAAATCTAATTTGTTAAAAACCAAAGAATTGTCTAAAGTGACATTTATGAAAAAAAAGTTATTTTATTTACTAGCTAATAACCTTTTCATTACATATAAAATGAAACTTCTGAGCCTAATTATAGGAGCCTGATAGAAATTTGTGTACAAATTTTAACCCCATTGTCACAAGGGGAGACGCTGACAAAAGAAGTGTGGATCCAAATGCAAGATTTATTATGAGAATGGTCAGGCAAGCCATGTTCAATACAGGAACAAACAGATGTATGCGGGCAATCCAGAGTCGTGGTCAATACACAGGTGAATGGTCAGTACAGGCAGGCAGAAGACAATGTAAAACATTACAAAACAAAGCAAGGGTCAAACACTGAAGGCAAGGCAAGGAAATTTGTAGTCCTTTAGCGTTCTGCGTGTTTACCAGTGATTTGCCAGGATTAGATCGCTGGAGATTGTGACACCCAAACAGATTGGTATAGTGGTACCATAAATTTATATTATTAAATGTTGAGTTTTATTATACTCTTATGATATTTAACTTTATTGCAGCCACAGCCATTGATGTTGAAAAACTGTGATGCTACCAATCACCCCTCACTTGATTATTCAAGGTAATGTTAAAGAGCCCATATTATGGGTTTTTGAAAATGCCCTTCCATGTAGTGTGTAACACAGCTCTAAGTGAAGTGAAATATCCAGCTAAGGCTTAAATCTGTAAGTGTACAGTGTTTAAAACTATTGATTCATCTATAAAAGAGTCGACTCATAGTGCTTCAAACGAGTCGTCTTGGTGTTTCGTGATGACGCAGCTACGAAACACAAGTAGTTGGGCGCGCAAACCCGGGAGATTTGAAACCTGCGGCCCCGCCCACTAACAGAAAAAAAAGTCTCACACACACACACACACACACAGACACCGGTCGAATGAAGTCACGCTGTGCAGATGGATATTATTGAGTCTAATTAAAGAGGAAACCTCAGCATTATAGCCCAGCCTTGAGCAGTTCTGAGTGCTTCTGAAAACTATATGCTTTCAAAGAAGACTTCATCAGTTTGTTAAAGGAAGGATCAGTGAAGATTGTCTGAACATGGATCAGTGCATCATGGATCAGTTTCTTCCCCCATTTCACCAGTGTAAGTACGTGCGATTAAAATTATTGCCTCGTTTACTCTATCTTGCAAATTCTGTATTTAGTTGTGTTTTGTTACTTGTAACCGCGTGTGCTGTATCAGGTTAACTCTTTATATTCTCATACCGCGTGTAAAGTCACGTTGAAAACGCGACGCGTGCCGCTTTGATTACGGATCGTCAGCTGTTTACACACATGCAACGGTCAAGTAATGTGTGTGTGTGTGTGTGTGTGTGTGTGCCTCCTCGTGTGTGTAACGCACGGGTATTCGCGGATATAACTGAGCGCCGCGCCGCCTCAATTTAGTCGCTCCTCTATGGACGTGCCGGCCCTGTGTGTGTGTGTCTCCTCGTGTGTGTAACGCACGGGTATTCGCGGATATAACTGAGCGCCGTGCCATCTCAATTCAGCCGCTCCTCTATGGACGCGCCGGCCCTGTGTGTGTGTGTGTGTGTCTCCTCGTGTGTGTAACGCACGGGTATTCGCGGATATAACTGAGCGCCGCGCCGCCTCAATTCAGCCGCTCCTCTATGGACGCGCCGGCCCTGTGTGTGTGTGTGTAACGCACGGGTATTCGCGGATATAACTGAGCTCCGCGCCCTCTCTATTCAGCCGCTCCTCTATGGACGCGCAGGCCCTGTGTGTGTGTGCGTGTGTGTGGGTGTGTGTGTGTGTGTGTGTGTGTGAAAAGAGCAAGAAGACTGTGACTAGGAGGCTAGGAGATCTCCTCGCCAGTTCTTGGACTTTTTGCTCAATAAAATAGTTAGTCGTCAGTATTTTCTAGTCCATCGTCTGTGTTTACATTCACCCACTGGCAGCCAAAATCCACTATGAAGCATGTATGCACTGTGACTACTTTTATATTGTAGATTAGCAGCTGGGCATTTCACTCTGTCTCGCGCTGAAGCCTGTCAGTGTCGTCGACCAATCGCAGCAGGCTGTCATCGGTCCAATCAGCGCAGATTAGCTTCGCGCTGAGGATGGGTTTGGGAACAAATGAATCGCTGAACGATTCATATGGGAGTCGCTGGGATAATTAGGTAAAAATAAATGCAGATTATAAGACCATGGAAGTGTTGATTGACCTTGCATGCATATTAGACTGATGTTGGAGACCCTTACAACCTAAATATGACCCTATTTCATGTATAATATGGGCTCTTTAATGTCTTCCTCATTTTTATTAGATTTTTAAATGTCAAGTTGTTCACAGATTTGTTGCGAGGTGTTTCATGTACAAACTCCTTTTCTTCTTCCAGTAGTTACTACATTTTAAAAACAACCTTGGCTAGGCTATTTGGCTACCCAGTGCTGAGCAAATATTAGACAAATTTTAGTCTTAGTGTTTATTTACAATTTTAATGGGCGTTTGATTCCTTGGTTTTCAATAGGCAGTGTATGGAATGTCAACTTTATTTGTACAAACAAATTTAATTATTCACAAACCTCTAATTCAGTCTTTCTTTCCCTAGCACTACAACGTCAAACAAACAGTCTTATTCCTTGGAGGGTCAAGTGGTCATGGGACCTCACCTGAATTTCACAACTGGCTTCGGATCTGGTCTGAATTTGAAGTATGCTGATGATGCCTTTTTTTGTTTAGTTTTTTGATATTGTTTACATTTTAAGTCACCATCATGGAAAATAGTGTTTGCTTTAGTTCATCTCTTAAACATTAACTTTTTAACATTAGTTTATTTGAGCTGTTTTGATATAACAAAAGTATTTTGTAAACTCTGAGTTACAGCAGGGCGAAGCGGTGGTGCAGTGGGTAGCACATTCGCCTCACAGCAAGAAGGTCGCTGGTTCGAGCCTCAGCTGGGTCAGTTGGCATTTCTGTGTGGAGTTTGCAGGTTCTCCCCATGTTCACGTGGGTTTCCTCTGGGTGCTCTGGTTTCCCCCACAGTCCAAAGACATGTGCTATAGGTGAATTGGGTATGCTAAAATTGACCATAGTGTTTGAGTGTGTGTATGGATGTTTCCGAGTGATGGGTTGTGCGTAAAACATATGCTGGATAAGTTGACGGTTCATTTCGCTGTGGCGACCCCAGATTAATAAAGGGACTAAGCCTGAAAAAGGAAATGAATGAATGAATGAGTTACAGCAGCCAAATGAAAAATGAAGTTAAGAAATTAAGGGTGAAGGCCCAACTAAACCAGTTCCTCACATTCATTACAGTGATAAAAAAATAAGATGCTGTTTGTGGAGTTGTTTAATGATCCTTTACTGAGACTAAAGTTGTTTTTTAGTTGATTTTATTGAACACTAACAGAAGTCACTATTTGGACTTATTGTTTCTCTTTCCTTCAGGGATTGTGATTATTAACGCAGGTGTTCATAAGCATCTGAATTCACTCTTTTGTGTTCCCTGATTCTGTCACATGAGCTATATTAGTGAACTAGTGTACATGATAGTGAATGAGGACAGAATATGTAATTTCAAAGAGACACTTCAAATGTGTACTGTTAACTCACAGTTTACTGCTGTTGGTTACTTTCTTGGAAAGAAAAAGTTTACTCAAAGCACAGTTTATTTACTGAATATTATTGTTTTAGTGAAAAAAAGTATTTTACTGAATCTGGCCATTTTACAGCATTTTTTGTGTGGAAAATAAGTGTTATTCCCACACCTACAAATACTAAACAACTAAAACTATACAATGCATGTTAAAACACCAACACAAAAGCATGCTTTACTTGCATGAAAGCAGAAACACGCATTATCACTGACAAAGCCCTCCTTAAACCCCATCCCAGCCCACACAGGGGCACAAACAGCAATCTGTTGTCTGACGTTTGACCGCACTTTTAGAAAATTTATATTTGATGCTGTGTTGGCCATTTCCTAAGGTTATTTTTAGCAGTGTGTCTGTCTGAAGACACAGGGCAGGTATGATAACCATCTATGGGAAGAACACTTGGCCTCTCTCTCTTACATTATCTGTCTGTCTCTCACTCTAGCTGTTTGTCTCACTCTCTCCCTCTTTGAAGGGTTTTGTGGCTTTTTAAAAAAAGTCACTTTTGCTTATGCAGCGGAACACAAATAGGTGCACAGCGACTTGCAGACGTACTCGGAAACAGATTCTCAAAGCAGGTATTTCACAATTCTGTTGCACAGTTTGCATAATTGGCAAAATAGAAGAAAGACAAAGAAAAAAATATAATGGCCAGTGCTGCTTTTTTTTCAGTGGGATGTTCTGTTCTACTGATTTGTTTTCACATTATGTTCTGTGTGTACAGTATGTTTCTATTTGTAAAGACTAAAAATGTTCTTTGTTAGATCACAGATTAAAGGATTTTCTGTGAGACATCAATCTTCAGGGTGATATAAGCACCATGGTATAACGGACCTAAATAACACAGCCAATCCCTGATTACTACTTATCAGTCCATCGCTAAATAGCAGTTATTTGACCACATAAATATTCATGCACCAGAGAATGTGCAAAAAAGAGATTGGCTTCATGCCTTAATGTCCCTTGAAGCTTAATTTGACTAAATCTTCCTCTCATTTAGATCCTCTCCCCACTGTTTTGGTAAAAGCCTGTCTCCCTTCTCTCATCCCTTTCATTTCAGTCATTATTCTCTCTTCTCTTTCCAATGGAACTGTTCCTGCTTCCTTTAAAACTGCAGCAATTACTCCAATACTCAAAAAACCTGGTTCAAACCCATCTTCTCTTGGCATCACCAATATCCCACTTGACTGGTTCAAATCTTATCTCTCCGGCCACACTCAGTTCACACTGTAAAAAGTAAAGGTGCTTCAAGTACTCTGTTGAGCACTCAAGGAACTTTAAAATGTATTTTAAGTGCCTCAAAGCTCTTTCTCTCAAAATGGGGTTCCTTGAGGAACCACTGACAGTCTTTGCAGTGCTTGCAGGACCCTTTTGCAGTAACTGGGATCCTACAAGCCCTTTTTGTCAATACTGAGGTTCTGGAGTAACTGTTTCCTTACACTAAGACCTCGAAGCACTTTGAAAGTTATTGGAGGAACTCAATTTTCAAAAAAGAGTTACTAAAAGATCTATAAACTTATATAATGGTTCCTGGTGGATCTCTCCTCTAAAAGCTAGCACTTAAAGGAACCAAGAGATTTTTTTTGGTCATAATTAAATAGACAATTGTGGAGACCAGAAAATGTGATGGATGTTAATTTACTTAATATTTACTTAGTTATTTGTGCTTTTAGAATGATATGAAATTTGGTGTTTGTTTTTCTTTTTTGTGTGGCACTCACTGTGAACACAAGAATATCAATGATTAGAGTCTAAATGTTAACTTGATTGCTGTTAGGAGGCTGACTGGGAAATTGTGAAAAAAATGTGAAAATGTAAAAGTAATTTTGGAGGATAAAATACAAATGAGCCACAACAGAGGAAAAAAAGAGACCATAACATGCACAGGCTTACATTTATGAAAATGATAATTATTATAGGGGACTAATTCCATTTTCTGTCACGTAACCTCATTAGACCATTGAATTTTGACATTTAAAACAATAATAATAACAACAACAACTGCTGCAATAATAATATTAACAATAATAATAATAAATATTAAGCTATTATTATTATTATTATTATTTTTATAAAAATAGAACTATATAACACAGTTCTTCAAAACTCCACTCATGAAAAATATTTAAGATATTACTAAACTTAAGTATATAGGCTATGGGCTCTGGTTTATTAATAAAAGTATTCCTCCAGTTTGTTTTGATAAACCAACAAAGATAACTTGCTGATGAATGCAGTATTTTGTACATTTTTATTTTTCTGAATTAAATGTTTTTTCATCTGTTTCTTGGATTAATGGAATGGAATTAATTGTGTTGCCAAAAAAATAAAATAAAAATTAACCGGAACTAACAAAATAATGTAAACATGACACGGATGCGCGCACTTGGATCTCACCAGTCATGCTGCACGTGCAGGTCGCAGGAGCGTTTTCAAATAGCGATTTGTAACGGCTTCTTTCCTCCATTTCGTGACTGCTGTCATCTCTAACACACGGAAGGTGAGTAAGTTGGCAAAATAAATATTCAAATTAGATACAATTTGCACACAAATATCTACAATTACACGCATCATTAAGTCATGTAACCTGTTTTAGGAATGTCTCGCGAAGTGGTTGCTGTTGTATAAGATTGGGTAAACATTATTATTTTGCTATAATAACAATCGGCTGGATATACATAATCACTCAAATTACACGTCTACCACATACAAATATAAATAATTTGAAGTAAAATATTGATTTATGTCAAAATATTTTATTGTCATTGAACACGAAGCTTCCATGAAAGTCATTGCAAGCGACCGTTAATTTCAAATTAAACAGATAACGTTAATCATTCGTACTTATTAGACGTTTTTTTTTTTTTCCACAAATATATTTATTTATTTATTGTCTTCCCTTACATATACAGTGTGTAGCAAGTGTCTTGAGCAGGGTTGCTTATATTATTTTCTAGCCGCGATGCTATCTAATATTCTTTTCTTATATTGTTTGAGTAATATTACGCATTTGTTATTATTTTCGTTTCTTAAACGGTTACCTGTGTGACAAATTGTGTCTAAATTATGTACTTCAATACATTTTTTATTCATTCACACAAATAATGAACATAAAGCCTGCTTTTTTTCCCTTTCAGAACATCCACATAAACCCTGAAATTGTTCAGTTTTCTCTCTCAAACAGCCGTTTGAGTCACCTCAAATGTAAGTATTTTTTTTAAGTAACTAACTGAATTGGAAATAAATGTAAAAATACTTAATTTAACAAACAATATTATTTGATAATTATTATCCAGCTGGGTAACACTGAACTAATGACATTAAACTTTTAACCTTTTAAGTGTTTTTTAAAATCACTCACTTATTTTCTCATTTGCTTGTTTCTGATGTATTCATATTAGGTGTAAATCATTGTGACAGATATAGACTAGAAATTTAAAGTTTGCTGTATCAAATCCAGGTAGCAGAGGGCCAGATTGAAACGGTCCGATGCACTTCACTTGCAATGCAGATCATCATTTCTGGACAGCTTTCTACTTCCTGCTGTGGACATGAAATGTTCAGCAGACTTTTTGCTCTGAATGAATGGCTCTTTATTAACGATTGGAATCTTTTCTAGGATCGTCCTAGGCTTGCCCATGCTGATGGGCTGCACCCCAGCAACACTGGAGCTGAATTCCTGTTGGACAACATCTTCAGGATGCTTTGACTAGTGAGTGAAAATCCACATTTTAGCCATGTAGACTTTTGCTCGTCCCACTTTAATCACAGTAATGCATATCTGGCTAACTTCATAGAAACTGTCTGTTCCTCGTATTATTAGATTAAGAATTTAATTTACTATGTGTTCTAGAAAAAAATCTATTAAAAATCAAACCAGAAAAATGGCAAATAAGTGAAAATAAATTCTTTTTTTTTTAAAGTTCGGTCTTCTAAACGTCAGGCCACTTGCACCTAAAGCACATATTGTAAATGAACAGACAACAATCTTAATGCACTAATAATCCTAATCTTAATGTCTTACTGAAACCTGGCTTAAACAAAATGACTACAGTATGTTAGTTTAAAACGAAGCCGTGTTGAACTTGAATTTAATTAAATTATATTTATTATTAGATAAAGCAACATAATGCTTGGGTAATACATTTAAAATTAATAGTTGTTCAATTAAAATAATATTTATAAAGAGTCCACCAAATTATAGTTTTTTTTTTTTTTTTTTACAGAGTAGTGAGTTAGTTAATACCACCTCACAAATAAACATGGTTTAAAGTAAATTAAAATTTTGTCATCATTTACCCACCTCTAATATGTTCCAAACCTGTTTGATTTTCTTTCTTTAGTTGAGCGCAAAACATTATATTTTGATTAAAGCTGAACATTTTTAAAAATAAATTATAACCAGTATAACAAAATACAAAATATTAAAATTATAACAAAATAATTTGTAAATTGATGCCAGTTTAGTGAAAATATAATAAACAAACTCGATTAATGTAACCATTATTGAAGAAAAGAGCATGTTTTACTATAGTTTATAGTTTTAGAGCTAGGGTGCAGCTATTTTGAAATATCACTGTCTGACGTCACGAGGTTGGTTCCCTTCCCTCAGCTGAACAGATACAGTGGAAGTAATGGACTGAACAAGGAGACTGGAAAGCCTAATTTAACACAATGCGTGAAGTTTTGGATGTGCATCACAGAGCTGGTGCAAATACAAGCATTACATTTACAGTTAAAGGCAGAATTATTAGCCCCACTTTGATTTATTTATTTTTTTTAGTTTTTTAAATATTTCCCAAATGATGTTTAGCAGAGGAAGGAAATTTTCACAGTATGTCTGATAATATTTTTTCTTCTGGAGAAAGTCTTGTTTTATTTCAGCTAGAATAAAAGCTGTTTTTAATTTTTTAAAAGCCATTTTAAGGTCAAAATTATTAGCCCTTTTAAGTTATATTTTTTTCATAGTCTACTGAACAAACCATCATTATACAGTAACTTGTCTAATTACCCTAACCTGCCTAGTTAACCTAATTAACCTGGTTAATCCTTTTAATGTCACTTTAAGCTGAATACTAGTGTTATGAAAAATATCTAGTAAAATATTATTTACTCTCATCATGGCAAAGATAAAATAAAACAGTTAATTGAAATGAGTTATTAAAACTATTATGTTTAGAAATATGTTAAAAAATTGGAAATTAGGGAAAAAAATAAACAAGGGTGCTAATAATTCAATGGGGCTAATAATTCTGACTTGAACTGTAAGTCCGAAACATAAAAATACATTTATACATTTTAAAATTTTTCTTTTATTACAGATCGTTTGATGTGCTTTGGTCCACTCTCTGTATTACGATGCCTGACTGCCCTCAATGTCTTTAACAAGATCTGGTACCTGATGTAATGGAGGCGGATACTTTCACTTTTCACTATATAGCCCCTCACTTCTGTCCATGTTCAAACCAAACTAAGACCGATGCCGTTTTGCACTTCACAGGTTTTTTTGTGCTTCATATTCAATGTTGAAAGATTATTGTAATCGTTGCATTAGTCTGAATGTACTGTAAATCACCATGCCAGGCAGCGCTGCACCAGTGTGAGAGAGTAGACCAAAGCACATCAAATGAACAGTATTTAAAAAAAGAAAAAGAAAAATAGTAAACATATAAAAAAAAGTTTAGATTATAGACACAAGTCTGTTCCTTGTATTTGTACCAGCTCTGCGATGCATGTTCACAACTTCACGCATTGTGTTAAATTAGGCTTTTCAGTCTTCATGTTCAGTTCATAATTTCCATGATATCAGTTCAGTTGAGGGAACGGAACCAACCCCGTGACGTCAGAAACAGCAACATTCCATAATAGCTGCACCCTAGCTCTAAAAACTACAGTAAAACATGGCATTTTCCTCAAAATGGTTACATTAATCGAGTTTGTAATATATATTTTCATTAAAGTAGAAAACAATTCGCAAAATAATGTAAAACTTGACAGACTGCTTTACTTTCATTTATATATTTTAAAAAACAAGACCAACTTTATATTAGGCACCTTAACCACAGTACTTAAAGTTAAATTAATAATATGGTACAATGCACTTATTAAGTACTGTATATACATGTTTTTACATTGTATTATTGTAAAAACTTATTGTTGAACCCTGTAATATTAATTTCTGTATTTTGAAGGCCACTTGAATTTAGTCCAAAAACAATATTTGACCTTCATGCATAATTGATTTAAATTTTTAATTCATAAAATTTTCTCTTTATTTAATGTGTTTTAATCAACTAATGGTTAATTTTAAAAAAAAGCTAATAACTACAACCTGAATAAAATAACAATATCACATATGCAGTACACTCAAAATTATAGTGCATTATCTGTGTGAATGTGTGGGAAAATATGTGGGGTGCACTAAGGAGGGAGTGGTTTCAGACACAGCTTTTGTGTTGTCTTATTTCTGCTTGTGCTCAGATATTTGAGAGGTTTACATTCTATGGATTTTGCCTTTATTGATGTATATGGGCACTCTGCAAGCAGTGAAAAAAAAATCCTTTTATATAAATTGAGACAATTCCTAATTTTGTTGATGTTTCCTTTTGTTATTCAGAAATGTTCTGCATCTTTTGTAAATATGTCTTGATAAGTTAAAAAAATGGCTCTGGGAAAATTCTGAATTTCCTTTGTTTTCATAACTTCTCAGGTTAACTACTTTTTAATTTACTTTTATAGGGACACCTCCAATGTGAAGCAGTGGACAGCTAAAGATGTTGCTGGCTGTTATTGCTAGACATTATTTAAATTTGATTATTTGCATTAAAATGTATATTACATTATTAATCATATTATGTGAATGTAGTTGTGATGTATATTGATTAATAAAATGTTACGGGAAGCAGACGGACAAACAGGGGTATAAGTATAAATGATGTTTATTACAACAGATGAGCAAATTGGATAATAATTGAGAGTTGAATGGAGTTTGGAAGGAACTGATGATCCTCTTTGCCAGGTGAGAGGATAGACACTGAAGGATGACCGAATGCACACACCAGAGGACTTGCAGGGAAGACAGACTGACGAGACACACAACGCTGACAGGACACCGGGAACACTGGACAGACTGGAAGGAAACAGAGTTAAGGTAAGTATCTTTGATGAGATCGCAGGGGAGTGAAACCTAGGAAGTGGTTCACTCATAGTCCGCTTCGTAGGAACGAGACCGGACAATGAGTGAAGTGAGGTGTGTGCTTATATAGTGAATGGGAGTGATTGGGTGCAGCTGTGCGTGGTTAATACTCAGGTGAAGGTGCTCGATGCGTGATGTTGGTGGAAGAGCCTGGCCAATCCGTGACATTACCCCCCTCCCCAGGGCCCGCTCCTGAGGGCCTGAACCTCCGAGGTCGTGGTGGTCTACCTCGTCCTCGAGGTGCTGGAAATTCTGGGTGATTGGAGTGGAACTCTTCTATAAGTGCGGGATCTAATATATCGGATCTGGAGACCCATGACCTTTCTTCGGGACCGTATCCTTCCCAGTCGACGAGGTATTCAAGCTGACCACCACGACGCCGGGACCGTAGGATGTCCTTGACTTGGTAGATGGCCCCTTCTTCTAACATCAGTGGGGGAGGAGGTTCCTCTTCATGACCAGGCTCTGTGGAGGGAATCAGAGGATCGTGAAAGGGTTTTAGAAGGGACACGTGGAATGTGGGGTGGATTCTGTACTGTGGAGGTAACTGTAATTTATATGTGACGGGGTTGACCTGTTCCAGGATGGTGAAGGGACCAACAAATCTGGGACTTAGTTTTCGGGAGGGCAGTCGCAAACGGATATCTCGAGTGGAAAGCCAGACCTTCTGCCCTGGAGTATAGATGGGACCTGGAATCCTCCTCTTATCGGATACCTCCTTTGTTCTGCGTACTGCCCTCTGAAGATGGTGATGAGCATCGTCCCAGACTCTCTCGCTCTCCCGGAACCAATAATCCACTGCGGGGACATCAGATGGTGCGCCATCCCATGGAAAGAGTGGAGGTTGAAACCCTAGGATACATTGGAATGGCGTAAGTCCGGTGGTAGCTTGCCGCAGGGAATTCTGGGCGTATTCCGCCCAGCCCAGAAACTGGCTCCAGGAGTTTTGGTGACCGTGACAGAAGGTCCTGAGGAACCCCCCCACTTCCTGAATTTTCCTCTCTGTCTGGCCGTTGGTTTGAGGGTGATAGCCAGACGAGAGGCTTACGGTCACACCTAGGAGTCTGAAGAATGCTTTCCATAGTCTGGATATAAATTGGGGTCCTCGGTCCGAGACTATATCTTCTGGTAACCCAAAATTTCGAAAGACGTGGTTGAACAGGTTTTCGGCGGTCTCTAGGGCTGTGGGTAGACCTTTCAAAGGAATCAAACGACAGAATTTAGAGAATCGATCTATGATGACTAGAATGCAGGTGTTACCTTCAGACAATGGGAGGTCTGTCATGAAGTCAACTCCTAGGTGTGACCAGGGGCGGTTTGGGATGGGCAAGGGATGGAGTTTACCAGCAGGTAGATGGCGAGGACTCTTCGCCATAGCGCATTCTCTGCAGCCTTGGACATATCTTCTCACATCCCTCGCCATGTTCGGCCACCAAAAGCGTTGGGATAGCAGCGAGAGGGTGTTGTTGGCCCCAGGATGTCCTGTGCCCAGAGATGTATGGCTGGAATGAATGAGATCTACCCGTTGATTTTCAGGGATGAAACGTCGATTGGGGGGACAGCCCGGCGGAGTTCTGGATTCTGGAGTGGCGGTCACTGTAGGAGCGGACCATTGGATGGGAGAGATAGTGATCTGATCGGGAAGGATCTTGGCCGGTGTCTCAATCTCATGCTGGTCGTGGATTCTGGAAAGTGCGTCTGCTCGGATATTCTTTGATCCTGGTCGATATGAGATAGAGAACTGAAATCTGGAGAAGAACAATGACCAACGGGCCTGACGAGGACAGAGTCTTTTAGCATCTTTTAGGTATTGGAGATTTTTATGATCTGTGATCACCTGGAATGAATGTTTGGCCCCCTCCAACCAGTGTCGCCACTCCTCCAGGGCGAGCTTGATGGCCAGAAGTTCTCGATTTCCGATGTCGTAGTTCCTTTCCGCCGGGCTGAGCTTCCGGGAGAAATAGGCACATGGATGGAGTAATGGAGGAGTACCGTGGTACTGGGACAGAATGGCTCCCACTCCGGTGGTCGATGCATCCACTTCGACTACAAACGGTAATTCAGGATCGGGATAAGTCAGCAGGGGGGCTTGAGTGAAGGATTCTTTGAGGTCTTGGAAGGCTGCGGCGGCTTCGGGAGGCCAGGGTAGTGTTTTGGGTTTGTTTTTCAACAGGTTGGTGAGTGGAGCGGTGATGAGACTGTAATTATGGATGAAACGTCGATAGAAATTGGCAAATCCTAGGAAACGTTGAAGTTCCTTTATGGTTCTGGGTTCTGGCCAGGAGATGACGGAGGTAACCTTCCCCTCGTCCATACGAACCCCTCTCTGATCTATGATGTACCCCAAGAACTGAACAGATGGTAAGTGGAAGGAGCATTTTTCAGCCTTGAGATACAGATGATGTCTTCTGAGGGTTTTCAGGACCTCCGCAACGTGGTGGCGATGTTCGGCCTCACTCCGGGAGTAAATCAGGATATCATCGATGTAGACTATGACGAAGAGATGGAGGAACTCCCGGAGGACTTCGTGGATGAAGTTTTGGAATACGGAGGGGGCGTTAACCAGACCATAGGGCATGACCAGATACTTGTAGTGTCCAGTAGGGGTCACAAACCCAGTCTTCCACTCGTCCCCCTCACGTATTCTCACCAGGTTGTAGGCGCTGCGGAGGTCCAACTTGGTGAAAATTTTAGCGGATCTGAGTTGTTCCAGGGCCGCCGGGACGAGAGGAAGGGGATAGCGGAATTTGACAGTACCTTGGTTAAGGATTTGGTAGTCGATACATGGCCGCAGCCCTCCATCCTTTTTAGCCACAAAGAAGAAACTTGAGGCAGCGGGTGACGTGGAAGGGCGGATATACCCCTGACTCAGAGCCTCCTGAATGTACTCCTCCATGGCCTTTGTTTCCGGAAGGGACAACGGGTAGATCCTACCTCTGGGCATAGGAGCATCTGGAAGCAGGTCAATGGCGCAGTCCCATGGCCGATGTGGAGGTAGCTGGGAAGCTCTCTTGGGGCAAAATACGTCCTCGTATGAGGAGTAGATCTTCGGGATCTGAATGGATCGTTTCTCGACTGGACTTTCGACAGACGTGACGTAGACAGTAAGGGGTCTTTGAATTTGTAAGGGTAGATCGGGAAAACAGCTGGATCTGCATTCGTCACCCCATCTCCTTATTTTTCCTGTGCCCCAAGAGAGGATGGGATCGTGCTTCACCAGCCACGGGCGCCCTAAGATGATATCCATCGATGCACCCTCCAGAACCAGAAATTGAATCTCCTCTTTGTGGAGCAGTCCTACTTGGAGATTGACGGATTCACATTTTCGATGGATACGTGCCTGAGAATGGATATCGTTGGTTATGGGTTGAATTTGGTAGACGTGCGTCGAGGCTTCGGTGTTAAGCTGGAGTCGACGACAGAGGGCGTGCGAGATGAAATTTCCAGCTGACCCGGAGTCGATGAGGGCCGTGACTGAAACTGAGACAGAAGGGGTAGTTAACTGGACATTAGTGGTGAGAGGATGCATTTTTTCAATGGGAGAACTGAACAAACTCACCACAGAGCGTGCTGGACGAATGGGACAGTCCAGCCTGACATGTCCTTGGGCACCACAGTACATGCATAGACCCCAGGTCAGCCTCCTCTGTCGCTCAGTGATCGTGAGTCTACCAGATTCTATGATCATTGGTTCTGGTTCTGGAGGGACGGCTGGCTCTGGCGAACGGAGGAGTGCTTGGGATACTGGTGGAGTATCATGCTGGTAGACCCTCAGACGATCGGAACAGCGTAGAGAGTGTTGGATGAACTTCTCCAACCCCATCGTGTCGTCGAGGGCAGCCAACTGTAACCGGAGGCTGGGCTCTAGTCCGAGCCGGTAGGTTGTGAGGAGGGATCGCTCATTACATCCGCTCGCAGCAGCCAGAGTTCGGAATCTGAGAGCATACTCCTGAGTGGACATGGCTCCCTGTTTGAGATGGTACAACTGGTCTCCGGCTGCTACTTCAGTATCCGCGCGACCAAAAACCTCCTTGAAATACTGGGTGAATGACTGAATGGAAGTTGTTACCGGCCCAGAGTGTTGCCAGATGGTTTCAGCCCACCGAAGAGCCGATCCAGAGAGAAGGGAGATGATGAAAGCGATTTTGGACCGATCTGTAGGGTATAACTCGGGTTGCATAGTGAATACCAGAGAACATTGTAAGAGAAATCCATTGCACTCCTCCGCCCCGCCAGAGTAGGGCGCTGGTCGAGCCATGGGACTGGATGAGTGGGTGGACGGTGAAGAAGTGCTCGGTGCTGGTGGTGCTTCGGGAAGTGGAGCAGATAGTAGTAGCACTCTCTTCAAAGAATCCACCAACTCCTGAAGGGGATCGTGAGTGCTCATGCTGTTGATAGTTGTTGGTCCGGTCTTCTGTTACGGGAAGCAGACGGACAAACAGGGGTATAAGTATAAATGATGTTTATTACAACAGATGAGCAAATTGGATAATAATTGAGAGTTGAATGGAGTTTGGAAGGAACTGATGATCCTCTTTGCCAGGTGAGAGGATAGACACTGAAGGATGACCGAATGCACACACCAGAGGACTTGCAGGGAAGACAGACTGACGAGACACACAACGCTGACAGGACACCGGGAACACTGGACAGACTGGAAGGAAACAGAGTTAAGGTAAGTATCTTTGATGAGATCGCAGGGGAGTGAAACCTAGGAAGTGGTTCACTCATAGTCCGCTTCGTAGGAACGAGACCGGACAATGAGTGAAGTGAGGTGTGTGCTTATATAGTGAATGGGAGTGATTGGGTGCAGCTGTGCGTGGTTAATACTCAGGTGAAGGTGCTCGATGCGTGATGTTGGTGGAAGAGCCTGGCCAATCCGTGACATAAAAGTGATTATTTATGAAAAATGCGATTGTATTTTTTAAAAATCTATAAACATAGATAGATAGATAGATAGATAGATAGATAGATAGATAGATAGATAGATAGATAGATAGATGTCTATTGAATTTGTAATTAAACATGTTTACACAAACCATAAATTAGGAGGAATAGGAAAAACAAGCATTACAAAAATAAAATGATGCTTCAAAGCACTCAAGGTGGTTCCTGGTCATTCTTAATAAGAGGGTTCCTCAGAGAACTGCTCCTTTTGAAATGGTGCCTAGAGGTTCTTTAGAGGGTTCCGCCAGCATGGCAATGTGAAGAACCCCAAAAAGTGCCTCCGTGAACCTTTCATTTTTACATTGTTAATAAGAGGATTCCTCCAGGAACCCTTGAAGTTCCTCAAAGAACTGCCCTTTTTTGAAATGGTGCCTAGAGGTTCTTTAGAGGGTTCCGCCGGTGTGGCAATGTGAAAAACCCCAAAAAGTGCCTCCAGGAACCTTTCATTTTTACAGTGCATTCAACTCAAATCATTTTTTGATTTGAAACATTCGTTTCTTCGGGTGTTCCCCAGGGCTCAGTCTTGGGGCCTCTGCGTTTTATCTTCTATTTCCTTTTCTTTTAGTAATATTCTCTGTAAATATAACATACAGTTCCACTGTATGCAGATGACACCTAGCTCTATCTCTCTGGCAAACCCTCTTCTTGTTTTCCACCTACATCCCTTACAGTCTGCTTAGAAGTAATCAAATCTTGGCTCTCTCTTAACTTTCACAAATTAAATAGTTCAAAAACAGAGGTTTTTCTTGTTGGTACCAAATCAACACTCTCCAAAACTGACAGCTTTTCTCTTTCTATAGATGTTTGTTTCATTTATCCCTCTAAACAGGTTAAGAGTCTGGGTGTCATCCTTGATAGCACCCTATCTTTTTATTCTCACATCAATAACATCACCTGGTCTGCTTAGTTCCATCTACGCAACATTAACTGAACCTGCCCTTCTCTTACCCCCCATGCCACTGCTGTTCTTGTCCATAGCCTTGTCACATCTTGTTTAGATTACTTTAACTCCCTTCTCTTTGGTCTCATTCCCTCAAATCCCTCTGTATGCTTCAGTTGATCCAGAACTCAGCTGCCCATATCATCACTAGAACCCCTTCTTCTCATCACATCACCCCTGTCCTGCAGCAGCTTCACTGTTTACCAGTTCATTTTCGAATTGATTTAAAAATTTTGATGTTAACATTCAAAGCCATCCACAATCACGCCCCTCTATGTTTGTCTGCCCTCATCCACATTGCTGTTCCCTCTTGCACCCTGCAATCTTCTTCCTTCCTTCACTTGTCTTTTCCCTCTGCTCGTCTATCATCTATGGGCAACACAGCACTCAGCATTCTGCTCCTCACTACCACCTGCCATCAGAAACATTGACTCCCTTACATTATTCAAATCAAGACTCAAAACCCACTTATTTAAGATGGCTTTTAATATGTAATTGTATCTGCAATATTGTTGTGTATATTTTTTATATTAAAATATAAACTACAGCGAATAGTCCGGACTGCTGAACGAATCACTGGCACTACCCTTCCTACCCTTAAAGAACTGTACTCTCCCAGAGTGAGTAAAAGGGCTCGCAAAATCACTCTGGATGCCTCACACCCAGCACACTTCCTGTTCGAACTGTTACCGTCTGGTCGGGGCTTCAGAGCACCAAGCACAAAAACAGCCGGACACAGGAAAAGTTTCTTTCCTTAGGCTATCTACCTTATGAACAGTTAAATATTCCCCTACTGTGCAATAAATATGTGCAATACTTCCTCATACGCACTTGTAGACAGCACCTTCTATCAATATACAATGCAATACCTTCTGCATTCACATCTGTACACAGCACCTTATAACCTGTATATTTATAACAAATCTGTACACACAATTCAACATCCAGATTTTTAGACTAAATGCATCTCTGTTTAATGGATGCACTTCCAGCTGCAACCTTTCACTGGGAAACAGTACGGTACGGGCAATTTAGTTAACCCAATTCAGCTATAGAGAGCATATCTTTGGACTTGTGGGGAAAATCAGAGCACCTAGAGGAAACCCGCACAAAACACATGGAGAACCTGCAAACTCCATGCTGAAATGCTAACTGACCCAGCCAAGGTTCGAACCAGCGACCTTCTTGCTGAGGCAACAGCACCGCCCAATTAAGATTTCAAATACAGAAACTTAGCCATTTAGTATTGTAAAAAAAACTATAAATAAAGAAAGTAATTATTTATTTATTTTACTGCATTTCCTACTGAAATTCTCATTACCACAATGTATCTCTGAATGTGTGTTATGTTGTAATATAAACATATTAACTTGAAGGGCTCTATTTTGACGATACATGCGCATAGTGCAAAGTGCAGGGCGCAAACGCATTAAGGGCGTGTCAGAATCCACTTTTGCTAATATAAGGACGGAAAAACCCACTTTGCGCCGTGGCGCATGGTCTTAAAGGGTTGAGCTTATTTTCTTAATGAGTTATAGGTGTGTTTTGAGAATAAACCAATCAGAGTCTCATCTGTAAACAAGGCGCATAACTAACGCGCTCTGCATAGACCGACAATAGACCGGCTTTGTTCTGGTCTATAGAACAGTCTATTAAAGTTTCTCAAAATAGCAACGCACCAGCAATGCGCCTCAACAAGCCTCCTTTTTTAGATCAGAACACCTATGGGCGCACATATGAGCGCAAATGCATTTGCTATTTAAACAGCGTGGCGCAAAATGTCAAAACGACTCTTGCGCCAAGCTAAAAATAGCAAACAACAATTGCGTCTCGCCTTGCGCCACATTGCGCCGGGTGTATGATAGGGCCCGAAAAGTAAAAAAAAATAATTAAATGAATGAAAAAAAAATTTATTGTTCAAATATTGTTCTATATTTTACATTAAAGAACAAACACTTTCCTGAATATTCATGGATGATGATAATAATGATAATAAAAAAACTTAACTGAAACTGATTTATGATGTTTTTATAATTGTATGCAAATTCTAAACGGAATTGACATGATGCATTATGGTCACATAATTATATTTGATAGGGTGTCTGACACTGTGAAATATAATAATAGTTTTGCCTGACATACTGTGACTGTTTTAAACTTGAGCTTTCTATAAAAATATGTTTTTATAGAACAATGTAGTGTGTAATTTCAATCAATTAAAACTACTGCTGCAGTTTTTACTGTTCAAATATACACTTGTGCGTTGAAGTCCAGCTTCTTCCCTCCTTGTTCCCTGTAGTTAAAGGGTAAATACAGCATTTGCAGTTTGTAAATTAAAGTGAAGCATTGTTCCCGCCTTATTCCCTGTAGTTAAAAGGTAATTACAGCATTTGTTTCCTCATTTTTCCCTGTAGCTTACAGAGTACTCTTGAAGGTAGTGAAATAAATATACAAACACACAACATATTCCTTTACTTTGTAACCTTTATTTTAGCAGCTGTCCTGTTTGGCTCTCCTACTTGTTTCCTGTTGCTCTCTAACCGAGTGAAGCTGTGTGTTGCTCTCTAGCTAGCTAGTTTAGCTTGCCTGCTCTGCTAAGTTTAGTTTTTATTTTAAATTTGATTACTAGACGTCACGATCAAACGCAGATGATCGTTTTAAATACTAACTCTATAAATATTAAGCACTACCACCATGAGCTCACTGTGTTAGCATCGCAGCTAACATATTTCAACACTTTTAGCTGTAAGTACTCTTTAGCTCATCTTTGGCCTGTTTTCTCTGTCCTATATAATTGTTTACAACCCCATATCAAGACTATAAAATTCCATCGATCGAATTGATTACAAGCTCTTTAGTTTTAAATCTCTTCTACAGTCACAACAAAGCAGTTCACGTGTAAACAGCTCAAAGTTGTACTTATTATTCAGACTCCTGCTGCTTTTCTTGCTTTCATTTCCAGTTTGTTTGCTGATTTGTGTTTTCTCTTATGTGCATCGTAGTTTATCCACTTACTCACGCCTGACTGCACCCTTTTTTATTGTACGTGTGCATTTCATTTAGATTTTGCTCACGCTTATCGCATTATTTTTTGCTTTCACTTTCTATTTTGCTGGCTAGCGCCTGTTCTTTTTCACGTGCGTCGTCCAGTTTATTTACATATTCCGCCTATTTACACCCTTTATATTACATTGGAAATCGTTTTGTGTGGGTGCTCTGCTCTGCTCTCTCTCTCTCTCGTGATCTCTCTGTCTCTCCCTTCATTACCTATTGCTCATTTTATACACTCTCCAGCTCCCTTTAACTCAGTATACTGCTGTGGTAATCAGAAATTACTTCAACTCATGGTGAGTAAAAATAGCTTCTCCTTTTCTTGTCACATGCATTTCATGCCACATGATTAGTGTATCTCTCTCTGTCAACGTAGAGGGTTTCATATGTGATAAATGTAAGGAAAATAGTTGTAAGAGGCTAAATTATCATATGCATTTGTTTAAATGGCAAAACATGTCTTTTTGAATCAAGAAGGTCCATACTGACTCTAAAGGCAGATACTAATAAGATCAGAGCCTGGTATGTGGACTTTGGGAGTTTTACGATGTGGTCACATGTTGATTGGTCAGTTTGAATGTCTCAGCATTTGGGCTTTAGTCATGGTCAAGAAAGATACAAAATAGGTGGTAAAACGCTGCTCTGGCTCTTTTCCTGACCTGTCTTTTTCCTGTCCTGTCTTTTTCTGGTCTGCTTTCCTGCTCTGCTCCTCTCCTCCTCTGGAATCTGGAATCCTCTTCTCTGACTCTACTGCAATCAAGCTAACTTCTGGGCCTGCTCTCTTTGTCTCTCTCTCCCTCCCCTGTGTCTTTCCTTCTACCTCTGGTAACTTTAATTTTACATTTAAGCTGGGTACAATTTATATTATATGTTTTATCATTCCATATTTGATCATTTTATACAGTTATTTTGTAACTAATTCAGTTGTAACCATAGAGAATTATTGTCTTCTTACATAGTCAAGCTGACAGAGAAGATCTCAGAATTAAAGACACACATCCAAACTTTAATTGAAGATAGTAAGAGTGCTAGGTCCAGATAAGGATTTGGATGTGACTAGCCTAGCATTCCATTCACATTGTTTATCTCCGGCTGTTGTGTCTTCGCAAGAGACGACTGGGTCACTATGAGAGAATTTAGAGGTGGAAGAAACCACTGTATGTCTGTTCCAACATCAAACAGGTTTAGCCCCCGCAGTGATGCACCCACTGAGAAACCTGATTAAAGTGCCCTAGTAATTGGTGACTCCATAGTACGGAATGTGCAAATAGAGACATAGCCACCATAGTCAAATGTCTGCCGGGAGCCAGAGCGCCTGACATCAGGACAAATTTAAAAGTGCTGGCTAAATCTAAACGTGTTCAGTAAGATCGTTATCCACGTTGGTGCTAATTATGTTTGGCTACGTCAGTCGGAGATCACTAAAAATAATGTTAAAGTGTGTGTGTGTGTGTAAGGTGTGTGACCTTGCAAAGACAATGTCAGACACCATAATATGCTCTGGTCCCCTGCCCACTTATTGTGGTGAAGAGTTTCACCGCCAACTCTCATCACTCAATGGCTGGACGTCATAGTGGTACCCATTGAATAACATAGTTTTTGTAGACAATTTGCCAATTTTTTGGGGTAGACCTGACCTGTTGAAGAGAGACGGTCTTCATCCCATTCAGACTGGAGCAGTTCTCTCTAGTAATCTGGCATATAGTCTTAGTGTTGGCATTTGACTAACTGGGGCCCAGGTCAGGGAGCAGACAGATTGGCTTAACCAACCCTCCGCCAGTCTCCACAGTTTACCTAACTCAAATAATCTGCAGCAAATAAAGCTACCTAGATATAAGAACATAGAGACTGTGTCTGTTCCCTAAACCTCTAAATATAAAAACACCTAAACCCATTCAAAGGTAACAATCTAATTGATGTTCATCAAATAAAAAAATAAAGCTAATCAAAAGATAAAACTCGGATTATTGAACATTAGATCACTCTCCTCTAAAACTCATTTTGTTAATGATTTGATAACTGATCTAAAGCTAGATGCACTTTGTCTAACAGAAACCTGGCTAAAACCAGATGATATGCCATACTATACATATGACATACTAGCCTCTGTTGGAGTGACATTTCAGATCACCTTTTAATCTCTTGTTTATTGTGTATTGATATGTCTACAAAATCATCTTCTATTTATAAATATGAGAGAACGATCACCGGTAGCACTAAAGATCAGTCAGTAACCTACCTGATCTTTCTAATTTCCATAGCATTCCAGGCAGCAGAGGAGCTTGACAATGCAACTGAAACTATTGATTCTGTCCTTTCTATCACGTTAGACATAATTGCTCCGATCCACTTCAAAAAGATCTGACGCCATGGCACAATGAGCACACACGTGCCTTAAAGAAAGCAGCCTAAAAAAATGGAACGTATATGGAAGAAATTGAAACTAGAGGTTTTTTTATCTGGCCTGGAAAGAAAGCATACTTAACTTTAGAAAAGCATTAACCCTAGGGTCCTGTTTAACACAGTAGCCATTCTAACTAAACATAAAGCATCAACATGCATTTCTCAACATAGCAGTAATGACTTTATGAACTTTTTTACATGCTAGATTGATGATAAGAGATAAAATAAGCACCATCAATCTGCCTCCTAAAGCATCGTCCCAATTAGAGCACTGTAGACCGTTAATGGATAAACTTAAAAATTTTTCAACAGTAGGTGAAGAAGAACTGTCTAAACTTATAAATTCCTCCAATTTCTCACTTTTCTCTCTTAGTGTTATTGAATCTCATACAATCGATCATAATATTCTCCTTGATAGGCTTGAAATTATGTTGGTATTACAGGAACTGCGTTGTCCTGGTTCAGGTCTTATTTATCTGAACATTATCAATTTGTATCAGTTAATAAAGAGGCATCATACAGATCAAAAGCACACTGTGGTTATACCACAAGGCTCAGTTCTTGGTCCCTTACTTTTCACACTATATATGCTACCAGTAGGTGATATCATTAAAAAACATGGAATTAGCTTCCACTGTTATGCTGATGATACACAACTTTATATTTCCTCTCAAACCTGATAACCTGTAAATTTACGAAATTAACAGATTGTATAGCTGATAATAAAAATTGGATGACTAATAAGTTCTTATTACTAAATTCAGATAAAACTGAGGTCTTGCTTATTGGATCCAAAAACCTCACACGCAAAAACCTAAAACACTGCCTAACCCTTGATGGATTCTTGGTTCAGTGCTCATCTTCGGTCAAAAATTTGGAGGTGATTTTTGATAGCAACCTGTCATTTGAAGGCTGGATTTCAAGCATCTGTAAAACTAGATTTTTCATCTTAAAAATGTTGCCAAACTTTGACATATGCTATCAATGTCTGATGTGGAAAAGCTTATTCATGCTTTCATGACCTCTCAATTAGATTATTGTAATGTGTTACTAGGCGGTTGCCCTGCTGGCCTAATTAAAAAACTTCAGCTAGTTCAAAATGCAGCTGCTAGAGTGCTTTCTAGAACAAAGAATTATGATCATATTACTCCAGTTTTTTTCATAATTACATTGGCTCCCAATTAAATATTGTATAAATAAATAAAAAATTATTGACTACCTCCAAAGCCCTGAATGGCTTAGCTTCCTAGTATTTGAGGGAGCTAGCCCATCACGTCCTCTACTTCGCAATTAATTCTGCACAATTGATTATTCCCAGAATATTAAAATCAAATGTAGGCGGTAGATCTTTCTCATATCTGGCACCTAAACTATGGAACAGCCTTCCTAGCACAGTTCGGGAAGCAGACACACTCTGTCAGTTTAAAACTAAATTAAAGACACATCTCTTTGCATTAGCATACACATAAAATACAAATGCTGTTAAAATCCAAATCCTCTAAAGGATTGTTAGTATGCATCATTTAGGGCAACCGGAGCCGAGAACATTTCCCAAAAACACATTATAATATGAATGGCATCTGCGCTTATGTTAGTTTTTTTATTATTATTCCTGCGGTTCCCATAATCCTAGACCAGGCCGTATCCTGAGCAGCTTCTGTGGTGGTTGTGGAGGAGTGGAGAGCATGAAACTGATCCCTGTAAGACTCCAGTGACAGACAAGTCCTCGCATTGATCCTGAAGGGCCAGCTTGTACACCAGCCTGTGACCACTCCCACCTGCAGCTTCTCCACAATGGACTTTCAGCGCTCTCCATCCTCCGGCCCCTAGACTGCAGCTCTGCACAAGACGTTTGGTCATAGGAGAAATGATTGTGCCCAACTTTTCTGGCATCTCTTGCTTGGCTTCTTTTATCTACTCTTCTTAACTTCCACTGAGGACTAATGGTGAATAGCTGATGGAATCCCATGGGCCTTGTTGCTTTGCATTTTATATAAAAATATGAATAGACATAAAGGCTTTTAGCAAGCTATACAGTACATGCTCCTTTTGCTGTTTAATATGTGTGTGTGTTGGTTGTCCAAAAATTTCACACTCTAAACATTTTCAAATACCATATGGATACTATACATTACTATCAAACAAAAGTACTATCATCGGATCAAATGGAAGATTGTGACTTTTGGCAACATCTCTAAGATGTGTAAAAAGAAAAGTGTAAAAAAAAAAAAAAAAGTAAACAACAGTAAACATTGGTAAATATTCGTTGCTGGTTAATTAGATTTGGGTATGAAGTAACGTTAACGTTACGCTAAAACAAATGGAAATTAAAATAAACATAATTTAGTTAAAGAGCTCCTATTATACATGAAATAGGGTCATATTTTGATTGTAAAGGTCTCGAACAACAGTCTAATATGCATGCAAGGTCAAAAAACACTTTCATGGTGTTATAATCTGCATTTATTTTTACCTAATTATCCCAGCGACTCCCATATGAATCGTTCAGCGATTAATTTGTTCCCAAACCCCTCAGCGCGAAGCTAATCTGCGCTGATTGGACTGATGACAGCCTTGGTCAACACTGACAGCCTTCAGCGCGAGACAGAGTGAAATGCCCAGCTGCTAATCAACAATATAAAAGTAGTCACAGTGCATACACACTTTATAGTGTAAGGCGTGGATTTTGGCTGCCAGTGGGTGAATGTAAATACAGACTATGGACTTGAAAATACAGACGCAACTATTTTATTGAGCAAAAACTGCAAGAACTGGCGAGGAGATCTCCTAGCTTGTCACACTCTACCTGCTCTTTTCACACACACACACACACACACACACACACACACACACACACACACACACACACACACACACACACACTACCCTCCTCAGAGGACACAACACACACACACACACACACACACACACACACACACACGCACGCCTAGAGCGCCAGTTTAGCTTGCTGGGTGCAATTTAGACACCTCACCTCGAACCTGAGCTGAACTATTTTGAAACTTGACCGTTGCATGTGTGTAGGAACAGCTGACGATCCGTAAACAAAGTGGCACACATCGTTTTCAACGTGGCTTTACATGTGATATGAGAATATAAAGAGTTAACTGGATACAGTACAAAACACAACTAAATACATATTTTGCAAGCTAGAGTAAACGAGGCAACAATTTTAATCGCACGTACTTACACTTGTGAAATGGGGGAAGAAACTGATCCATGATGCACTGATCCATGTTCTGACAGTCTTTACTGATCCTTCCTTTAACAAACGGCCAATGACGTTTTCTTTGTAAGCATGTAGCTTCCAGAAGCACTTGAACTGCTCAAGGCTGGGCTATAATGCTGAAGTTTTATCTTTGGGTAGACTGTCAATAATATCCATCTGCACAGCGTGACTTAATTCGACGGGTGTGTGTGTGTGAGGCTTTTTTTCTGTTAGTGGGCGGGGCCGCAGGTTTCTAATCTCCCGGGTTTGCGCGCACAACTACTTGTGTTTCGTAGTCGCGTCATCACATTTACAAATTACACACTACATTTTTCAATAAAAACATCAGCTATACATTATTGAAATGCAACAGTTGGTTCAACATCTAATTAGATGACACATATAATACATTAGTACTTGTGTTGACAGATTTATTAAAAAGGCTTGGGATAAAGCAAAATGCAATTAGGCCAACCCATCACTAAAAAATACATTAGATCTAATCTTTTCACACAAAGTTAATCCAAGACCTATGAAGAGATGATGCTAACCCTCTGAGGTCTTCAAGGACGACACAACCACTTAATACCCAAATGCACTTCAACTTAAGTACCATACACATAGAGACCAAGATTTTGGAAGGACACTATATACTGTATAATTGCAGGTTAACTATGTTCATAACAACTTCTCATTTTTACTGTAATGTAGTAATAATGCAACCTTTTGTAAAACTTATTTTAATAATTATTGTGAAAAGCACTACACAAATAAACTTGAATTGAATTGAATATACTTTTTACAAAACTGTGTATTAATTTCATCCACAATGTTTGCCCCATTTACTTCCATTGTTATGGAGAATTTACTAACTGAAAGATCCACAAATGCTGTTGTAAAAACCTGAACTTGAAATATTCTTTTAAAGAACCCAAGTGGTTTTGACTTATGATAGTGATCAATAGAACACATTGATCCGAAGATGCAGTGACGCCTCCATAGACCTCCATAGAACAAATTTAAGGACATGAACGTGAAATTTTGTTCTTCTTAAAAGGCTCTGTTCTCTAATTTTTTATTTAAATTTTATGAGTATACAAATATGTGATTGAAAACAAAAAGATACTGTATGGATGGATAACAACAGATACTGTATAGATTGATAATTAAATCCCTGTAAAAGATTGAATATAGATTTAATTAAAAAATATACAGATGTTACTACTTCAATGTGTTCCTTTTGGCGCCATTCATACCGCGGCGACAGCGGTACTTGGTGCGCCAGCAGCTTTTGACCGCTGGGTGGCAGTTTAACCACAGATATTCAGCTTTGCCTTTCCACAACACTAAACAGACTTTTCTGTGCGTACCTTATGTGATCAGATGTGTTCAATTAAAATATAATTTTGATTTAGTTTTCTTAGTAATAAACATGATCTTATGCTCGCTCAGCGCGCTTCAAGTTTTGCCGTTGTGTGCTGTGTGCTCGAGCGGAAAAGCGTGTTACTTCTGTTTCATTGTTCAGTCAAATGAAAGCACTGCAGGGTTTCTGTTGAGGTGACAGCGGGGTTTGGGTTGTCAATGTGAGTATAGCAAACTTTTAAAGATGGAGGAGAGTAGCATATTTAAAGCTGCTGTAAAGGCTGTTTCTTTCCGTTCGCATCCCGTCCCTTTGCGCCCCCTGGCGGCTTTTTCACAAACTGCGGTCATACACTAAAAACAGAGCAGCAGTTATTTCAAACGGCGGCGGTATAAGGACCGGCGGTAATAGTCACTTTGAACTCTCACCTACTGTAGGAGTAGAGAGAAATACTAACATTGTGTGGTGTGAAAATTTTAATGCACACAGTACCTTGTGGGGATGTGTAAATAATGATCAAAATGAGCAGGTAATAGAACAAATTTTAGATTACAATGATTTAGTATGCTTAAATGATGGAAAATAACAAGACTATATGTAATAAGAGGAAGAAATTCAGTCATAGATCCAACAATTGTATCCAATAACATAGCCAGGAATGTGAATGGGAAAATGTATATCATAGTACTTTGATCAGTGATCATTATCCCATGAAATGTTCAATTGGGATAGAAGAAGATGAATGTCATGAGGAGAAAATGGCAAGATGGAGAATTAAAGATGCAAATTGGGCTAAGTATAAAGATGCTTGTGAAGTTATAATGCTTGATACAAAATAAAATTTTGAGGATGTAGAAGATATGAATAATAAAATTAATACAGTTTTATGGAGTGCAGCACAAAGGGTTATAGGGAAAAGTGAGGGGGGTAGACTTAAAAAGGATGTACCATAATAAACAGAAAAATGTAGTGATGTAATTAAAATCAGAAAGAGAGCTCTAAAAAACTTAAAGTCGTACTCTTTTGATGATTTTATAAATTATAAGAGAACTCAGGCAGAAGGAAGGTAATAAGGACAACAAAAAGAAATTATTCGAGAAAGTTCTGTGATGAAATTAGTATAGATACAGATATAAGTGCCATGGAATAGGATCAAGAAAATGTGTGGGAAGCAAATGAATAAAAGTATTCCAGTTTTAATAAAAAAAGGTAAATACATAATGACTAAAGAAGAAAAAGCAGAGGAGCTGGTAAAAGTTTTTGTTAAGGTTCACAGTATTAATAATATATCAGATAGTATGAGAGTGCAAAGGGATCAAATTATGAAAGAAAATTCTAAGCCTCCTGACCCACTGGGGTTTGATGAACTGCCAGTGCCTGCTGAACCTGAGCCCCTAGATCTACTGCAGCTCCACCCTCCAGGCCCTCCGCAGCTCCACGCTCCAGGTCCTCCACAGTGCTATGCTTCAGGCCCTCCGCAACTCCATGCTCCAGGTACACCTCCGCTGCATGGTCCTAGCCCTCCGTCCTGCTCCCTGTTCCACCCGTGCTTTACCTCCTACCTGGCCACTCTTTTGACCATCCGCCTGTTATATGACAATGACTGGAATTGCCCGTAAACAACTGTTTTCTCCTGTGTTGACTGTTGCTTGCCTGACCATCTCTGTTCAATAAACCATGCATTTCGATTCGCACTCCCTTTGTCCAGCTTCACTGTCACATTAAAAATTTTTGCCATATGAGCTCAAATCCAATGTGTTCTCCTCTCTGATAATTACCATTTCACTGCAGCCAGTTGCGCCCTGGTTGTTCTCCTTTGATTCTGCCTCTTGATGATTAAACTGATCAAAATGCTCGGACCTCCCCAAATCCATATAGTTGAGTACAATGCCTGTACAATGGGCTGCCCAGATCAACATCATAAGATCGCGGATTCACCTTTCCTAAACATTGGCCTCTCCACCACCGTCCTGTGCAGTCTCCAGGTAGGGGTTTCATTCTGTATTCGCCAACATGGAGCTCTGGGAGGTCTTTGGCTCTGAAGTTGTACTGGAATTTAGTCATGCACCGTTTCCATCTCACTTTCTCTGAAACTCCCTCCACCACTCTAAGAATAAGCAGACTGTTTGCCATTGGAAGTCCCGTTTTAAGTCTACGGGACATAAGTCGTTGTGCGGGACTACTGTCTAATCCCTCTGTGGGCATGTTTCACCAGTGTAGAATTGCAAGCCATGGCTCTGACCCATCAAGTTTTGCTCTCTTACATAGGGATTTCCAGATCTTCACTGTAGACTCAGCTTTTCCGTTAGACTGGGTACTGTCTGTCTCGCAAAACTTCTGAACGATTAACAAGCAAATTGTAGTTCGTTGTCAGTGATCACCTGATCCGACTTCCCGTGACGTGCAAACTGAACTTTGCAACGCATGACGACCGTGTCTGCTGTCAAGTCTGGTAACTGATCGATTTCCCAGTAATCCGAGTAGTGGACCACTATGATACGAAAGTCTTTACCACTGTACGGATTGAGGTCCATGCTCACAATTTTTCAGGGGCGGACAGGAATCTCGTGAAACATCATCATTTCCTTTTGTTGCATGTGTGCATACTCGTTACATGCAATGCAGTTGGTCACATAATCCTTCATTTCGCTCCTCATATTAATTCAATTCAATTCACCTTTATTTGTATAGCACTTTTACAATGTAGATTGTGTCAAAGCAGCTTCACATAAAAGGTCATAGTAAATAGGAACAGTGTAGATCAGTTTTTAGTGTTAAAGTTCAGTTCAGTTTAGCTCAGTTCAGTGTGGTTTAAAAATCACTACTGAGTACAAACACTGAAGAGCAAATCCAACGATGCGCAGCTCTACAGATCCCGAACCATGCAAGCCAGTGGCGACAGCGGAGAGGGGAAAAAAAACTTCACTAATTGGCGAAAGTGAAGGAAAAAAACCTTGAAAGAAACCAGACTCAGTTGGGCACGACCATTTTAGTTTCTCCGCTGGCCAAACGTCTTGTGCAGAGCTGCAGTCTCAGCGGCGGAGGCTGGAAGCTGGCCTCAGCGAAGACTCGTCTGTCCCTGGAGCGTCAAAGGAATCAGTCTCATGTTCTCCACTCCTCCATGACCACCACAGTAGCTGCTCAGAATACAGCTTGGTCCAGGATATGGAAACCTTGGGATCATCTTGTCATTGGTCTTTGATCGAATCAGTGACTCTGCATAGTCTGTGGGCCTCTGGAAGAGTATCCCCAGGTGGAAATGGAGAATAAAAAGAATAATTAGCGTAGCTGCTGTTCATAGTGTATATAAACAAGATACAGAAACCTGTGTGGAAACCCACTAAGTGGTGCACTGAGTGTATGCTTTACTAAACAGATAGGTCTTTAATCTAGTTTTGAATTGGGAGAGTGTGTCTGAGCCTCAGACGTTATCAGGAAGGCTATTCCAGAGTTTAGGAGCTATAAATGAGAAGGCTCGACCTCCTTTACTCGACTTAAGCTATTCTAGGTACTACCAGAAGCCCTGAGTTTTAAGATCTTAAAGAGCGAGTTGGATTGTAGCGAGACAGAAGGTTGGTTAGATAAAAAGGAGCTAGATTATTTAAAGCTTTGTAGGTAAGAAGCAATATTTTCAATTCAATACGAAACTTAACAGGCAGCCAGTGTAAGGAGGATGATGGGGTGATGTGATCAAATTTTCTAGACCTGGTAAGAACTCTGGCAGCTGCATTTTGTACTAATTGAAGTTTGTTAATAGAGGATGATGGGCAGCCAGCAAACAGTGCATTACAGTAGTCCAGCCTAGAAGTCACAAAAGCATGGACTAGCTTTTCTGCATCTGAGATGGATAGCATACTTCGTAACTTAGCAAAATTTTCTTAGATGAAAGAAAGCAGTTTTTGTGACATGGGATATATGATTTTTAAAAGTTAAATTGCTGTATAATATGACACCCAGATCTTTTATGGTAGAGCTAACGCTAACTTTGTATCCCTCTAATTGTAGGTCGAGTTGTAAGATATGTTGTGTACAGGATTTAGGCCCAATAAGTAATAGTTCTGTTTTGTCTGAGTTTAAGAGAAGATAATTGTTGGTCATCCAGTCTTTAACATCTTTAATACACTCAGTTAGCTTGGACAGTTTAGTTGAAATATATCATTGAGTATCATCTGCATAGCAGTGAAAGCTGATTCCATGTCTTCTAATAATGTCTCCCAGGGGTAGCATGTATATTGTAAACAGCAAAGGGCCTAAAACTGATCCTTGAGGAACCCCATACTTTACTAAGCTGACTTGTGAAGGCTGTCCATTAATATTCACAAACTGGTAACGGTCAGCTAAGTATGACTTAAACCATTGTAGAGCCTGTCCCTGGACACCTGTAGACTTTAAGCGATTTATGAGGGTACCGTGGTCAATGGTGTCAAATGCCGCACTAAGATCGAGTAAAACTAATAGCGAGATGCACCCTTGGTCAGCAGTAAATTGTTGGTTATTTTCACTAATGCAGTTTCTGTACTGTGATGAGCTCTGAAACCTGACTGAAACACTTCAAAAACATTGTTCGTCTGCAGAAAGGAGCATAATTGGGCAGAACAACTTTTTCTAGCATTTTAGACACAAATGGAAGATTTGAAAGGCAAGGCAAGGCAAGTTTATTTATATAGCACATTTCATACACAGTGGCAATTCAAAGTGCTTTACATAAACAGGAATAAAAGAAACAGGTATAAGAGAAATAAAAAATAATAAAATAAAAATAAAATAAAATAAATAAGCATAAAAGCAGATAAAATGTGTTATAAAAGAATTAAAAAGAAGAGAAAAACATAATAGTGCGATCTGTCGGACATAGCACAGTGCTCATTCAGTAAAGGCACAGCTAAACAGATGTGTTTTCAGTCTTGATTTGAATGTGCCTAATGTTGGAGCACATCTAATCATTTCTGGAAGCTGGTTCCAGCAGCGAGGGGCGTAGTAGCTGAAAGCTGATTCACCCTGCTTTGACTGAACTCTTGGAATTTCTAATCTATTTGATCCTAAAGATCTGAGTGATCTGTTAGGTTTGTATTCAGTGAGCATATCTGTAATGTATTGAGGTCCTAGGCCATTTAGTGATTTATAGACCAGTAATAATACTTTAAAATCTATTCTGAATGTAACTGGGAGCCAGTGTAAAGACCTGAGGACAGGTGTGATGTGCTCTGATTTCCTAGTTCTGGTCAGAATTCTGGCCGCAGCGTTCTGGATGAGCTGCAACTGTCTGACTGAAACAAAGCATCTAATTCTTGCAATGTTTTTGAGATGATAGTATGCTGATTTACTAACTGCTTTGATATGACTATTGAAACTGAGATCTGACTCCAGAGTCACACCAAGATTCTTGACCTTTTTTTGTTGTTGTTTGACCCTTAGAGCCAAGGTACGCATTCACCTTGAGAACCTCATCTCTGTTCCCAAACGCAATCACTTCAGTTTTCTCTTTGTTTAACTGAAGAAAGTTTTGGCACATCCAATTGTTAATTTCATCAATGCATTGGCAGAGGGTGTCAATGGGGCTGTAGTCATTAGGCAGTAAGGCTAGGTAGATCTGAGTGTCATCAGCATAGCTGTGGTAGGAGATTTGTTTTTTTCGCATTATTTGGCTCAGAGGGAGCATATAAAGGTTGAACAGGAGAGGTGCCAGAATCGAGCCTTGTGGGACTCCACATGTCATGGGTGTCCACCTTGACCTATGGTCACCTATACAGACATAGTAACCTCTCCCTTCAAGGTAAGATCTGAACCATTTGAGGACCGTCCCAGACAGCCCAACCCAGTTTTCCAGCCTATCCAGAAGTATGCTGTGATCGACAGTGTCAAATGCAGCACTGAGATCAAGCAGAACCAGCACTGTTAGTTTACCTGAATCTGTATTTAGGCGTATATCATTGATTATCTTTATAAGGGCGCTCTCTGTACTGTGATGTGGTCTGAAACCAGATTGAAAATTGTCTAAACACCCCTTGAAGTTTACCCCTTGTGAGTCTCTCTATCGTTGCAAAGAGTTTACAAGCATTATTTATGTTGCTGTTTATAAGGCTTGAAAAGACCTTAGGCCTTTAATTAGCTAGGTTGCTGGGGTCCAGTTGTGGTTTCTTAATAATAGGCTTAATAACAGCTAACTTGTAAGGATTTGGAACATGGCCTAAAGATAAAGAAGAGTTGATAACATTAAGAAGAGGTTCTCCTATAACAGGTAACAATTCTTTCAGTAATTTTGTTGGAATTGGATCCAACATACACGTAGCTGGTTTAGAACTATTTATAATTTTATCTAGCTTTTCCTGTTCTATGATTTTGAAGCTCTGTAGGTTATTTTGATTTGATGGGATGTTTACTGGATCTGAAGTATAAGGCGGTGCAGAAAGTTTAATATCTCCTATTTGCTGTCTAAAGCCTTCTATTTTATTACTGAAAAAAGTCATGAAGTCATCACTACTAATTTGCGGTGGAACACTTTGTTCCAAAGATGACCGATTATTTGTTAATTTAGCAATGGTGTTAAATAAGAATCTAGGATTGTTATGTTTTTTTTAATCAGTTTGCGGAGGTGCTCAGCCCTGGCAGATTTTAGAGCCCTCCTATAGCTGGACATACTGTCTTTGTACGCAATTCTAAAAACTTCTAAATTAGTTTTTTCCATTTACGTTCCAGGGCACGGGTTGCTGTTTTGAGAGCGCGGGTATGACTATTATACCATGGTGTAGTTTTATTCTCTCTAGCCTTTTTTAGTTTGATGGGTGCCACAGTATTTAGAGTGCTAGTAAAGATGGTATCCATACTGCTGGTTACTACATCAAGGTCATTTGTGTTTGCGGGTGCATTTCGAAATAGAGAAAGATCAGGTAAGTTATTTATAAATTCATCTTTGGTGGATGGAACAATATTTATATTGGCAATATATTGGAGCGGATCTGCTAATTTCAGGTAAACACAACTTATATAGTAAGAGGTAGTGGTCTGTAAAATCATCACTTTGTGGTATAATGTCTACATCAATGACCTCAATTCCATAAGACAGAATTAGATCTAGTGTATGCTTTAAGGGATGGGTTAGACCAATAACGTTTTGCTTTATCCCTAGTGAATGTAGTAAATCCATAAACGCAAGCCCTAATGTGTTGTTAGCGTCATCTATGTGGATGTTAAAGTCTCCTACAATTAGTATTTTATCAGTTTTAACTAGTAAGTCAGAGATAAAATCAGAAAACCCTTTTAGAAAATTGACATAGGGTCCTGGGGGTGTATATATGGTGATTAGAGCGAGAGACCTCAATTCCATAAGACAGAATTAGATCTAGTGTATGCTTTAAGCGCTGGGTTAGACCAATAACGTTTTGCTTTATCCCTAGTGAATGTAGTAAATCCATAAACGCAAGCCCTAATGTGTTGTTAGCGTCATCTATGTGGATGTTAAAGTCTCCTACAATTAGTATTTTATCAGTTTTAACTAGTAAGTCAGAGATAAAATCAGAAAACTCTTTTAGAAAATTGACATAGGGTCCTGGGGGTCTATATATGGTGATTAGAGCGAGAGATAATAATAATTATTGCATAGTGTCCGGAAGCATAACATTAAGCGCTAATACTTCAAAGGAGCTAAACATAAGTCCGTTTCTCTGATTAACATTAAGAATATCACTAAATATTGATGCAACTCCACCACCATGACCAGTTTGAAGAGCCTCATGTTTATATAAGAATCCTGGAGGAGTTGCTTCATTTAAACTAATATAGTCATTTTGTTTCAGCCAGGTTTCAGTGAGACAGAGTGCAATAAGATTGTTATCTGTTATAATTTCATTTATGATAAGTGCTTTAGGTGCTAGTGACCTGATGTTTAGGAGACCAAGCTTTATGAAATTTCTATTTTCACTTTTTAGTGTTTTTTCTGGTTTAATTCTTAATAGATTATTTCTGGAGCACACAGTACGTTTATTTCTTGATCTAATAATACGAGGAATAGACAGTAATGCCAGATATGCATTACTGATATTTATATGGGACGAATAGGAGTCTGTATGGCTAAATGTGAATTTTGTGAATTTTTACTTAATAGTCAGATAGAGCGAAGTATTCTGGAGATGTTGTCTGAGAGGAGTTCAGCTCCAGCTCGACTGGGATGCAGCCCGTCAGCGCGGAAAAGCCTAGGACGCTCCCAGAAAATTCCAGTTATTAGCAAAGATCAATTTCTGTTCTTTACACCATGTTAATAGCCATTAATTCAGAGCAAAAAGTCTACTGAACCTTTCATTTCCTCTGCGGTAGGTAGGAAGCGGTCCAGAAACTATGATCTGCGTGGCGGGCGAGTGCGTCGAACCGTCTTGTTCAGGCTCCTGAAGTCCTTCTTTGGGATCTCGGTCTGCCGGAGCCCGGTGTCGTTCGTCCCCACGTGGAGGATGACGGCACCGAGGCTCTCGACAGCACTCAGGATAGTAGGTATCTGTGCAGAAATATTCTTAACTCGGGCACCAGGGAAGCAGAAAGTGCGTACTTTGTTACATTTGGAGAAAGCGGAGCAGACGTGGCGCACAATGGAGTCACCGATGATGGCCACATCGCGACCCGTCTCGCGGAGAGGGGCAAAGCGGTTCTCTGTGGGGATCTCGAACACCGGAGGAGGAGACATTCTGCCCCGGGACCCAGCAAGCACCTTACGCGGCTGCACCCAGGGGCCGGGGTAGCCGGGTGTCGGCGTGAGCGAAGCCTGGGCGAACCGTGTCCTCGGTGTGCTGGGCCTAGACAGAGAAACACGCGGGGTTGAGGAAGACGAAGTATTGTGATTGTATTGTACACTTACCTCAGACGAGCGAGTAACGGGTACAAGCAAAGCCCGGAGCCACGCTCGCTTCGTCTCGAGGGAGCGAATCTGGGACTCCACTGCTTCCAGCTCCAGCGCCTCCATCGATGCTTCTCCTGCACTCAAGGACAGACACACAAGCGACATTGTACAAAGTGAAGAGCAAAGCCAGTAAGTGAGAAAGTAAGTGAATGAAAGAGGTCGGTAGCTTTAGCTGACCAGCGGTGCTAGCAGGCTAACGCTACAAACAACAGGCGGATGCTCGAGAGACAGAACGTTTGAAAGTAGATTTGTTTGTATGAGTGTGTTAAGGGATTGTTCACCCTAAGTAGGTGAGACAAATATTTAGCGAATGAGGAGGTATTTTATGATAAAAAATGTAAATTGCGAGTCTAAACTCCAAACACACACAGCAAGGCTATACCGTACAGTGACAGTGACGTCAGTGATATTAGGCCAGAACATGTTTCCTTTGCCAGTCTGTAACAGGTCTCATGAATGCGTGTCACCTCTTGAATACAAGTCAGCATTTCGGCTCTCAGTGCTTTTGGTATAATAATGCACTGACCTCTGAACAGTCCGTCATTCTGAATGTTCAGTTAATCTCTGAATGGCCAGTACTCACGCACTGAGAGTGACACATCCTCTTTGCACTCCGGCCAGCCAGCTAACCCTATCTGCCAGCTCCTGCAATGTGCCATCAGATTTTGTCTCTTTTACAATTTTACAAAGAGTAAAGTGTAGTGCTTGATCTACTATTGTAAATGCGGCCTCTAAGCTGTCCATGGTGTTCACAGTTTGTAGTAGTAATCCGGGCCCGTTGGGCATCTGATTGTGAAGTGCCACTCTGCTCACCATGTCACTTATGTACATCTCAGGGCCTGGCTTGTACATGACATTCATATTATAGTTTTGCAGTTGCAACATCATGCTTTGGAGACGCTTGGGAGCACTCAGGAGTGATTTATTACAAATCATCACAAGGGGCTTAGGGTCGGTCTCAGGTGTGGTTGACTCCCTGTCATAAAGCTAACGATGAAACCTATGACATGTGAATACTATGCATAGGCAGTCTTTCTCGATTTGCGCATAGTTCTGTTCAGTATCAGTCTGTGCCCGAGAGGCAAATGCCACAGGTTGTCCCTGTTGCAGCAGACAAGCCCAGACCATTCTTGCTGGCGTCGCTTTGGTTTGTAACTGGCATAGTACTCATAATACTCATAGTACTTCAAAACGAGTGTGTCAGAAACAATACGTTTTATCTCTTTGACAGCCTTGTCATGTTTAGGAAACCAGTGCCACGCCACGCCTTTGTCCAGCAGTCTGCACAGAGGCTCACATAATAATGAGATCTGTGGGAGAAATTTGCCCAGATACGTTACAAAGCTGATAAGCTGTTGAACAGCCTTCACATCCTGAGATGTCAGTATTTCCTGAACAGATTTCGTTTTTTTCCTGGTCGATCTGCTAGCCTTCGGCTGATAATATGTGCCCTTTGAAAATGCACTGCTTTCAATTTGAATTGTAGTTTTATTTCCACTAAGTCGAAGCTTCACAGCTCTACAGTGTTCCATTAGTGCGCAGAGATTTTTATCATGATCCGACTTGGCTTCTGCATCCGAGTCACCGCAGCCAGCAACCAGTAAGTTATCTGCAATGGGCTTTATGCCTTGGAGTCCCATTAGCAGCTCGTGTTGCTTGCTTTGATAGATCTCAGGTGCCACCAAGACACTGAAGGGAAATTTGCACCATCTCATATGCCCCCATGGCGTCCAGAAAGTTGTCGTTAAACTGCTCTCATTGTCCAGTCTGCAGTGTAAAAAGGCATTCCGAATGTCCACCAGCGTAAACAGACCTGCCCTTGGCAGTTTGTACAAAATGTCCTCGAGTGTCGGCATGTGGTAATGCGATCTCTGCAGCGATTGGTTCAGGTGCTTTGGATCTATGCAAATTCTCAATTTGTCAAGCTTGGCTATAACTACCATGTTGCTGATCCATGGAGTGGGTTCAGTGACAGCTGTGATGTGTCCCTCCCTGATGTGCTTGTCAAGCTGTTCTTTTACTCTGGCTTATAAGGCTACCAGTACGTTCTGTGGTGCGCATTGCACTAGCGGCACACTGCTGTCCGGCACGAATCGAACCTCACCCAGGACAGACTTGACTGGATCATTAAACACATCCTTGTAACTGCACATCAGCTGTTGCTTCGTGAGGGGCATGTCAGGACAATTTTGTAAAGCTCCTCTGGGATGGTAAATTTCATGAGTCCTAGCTGCTGGCATGTGTCACCCGAAAGTAGTGGATCTTGATTTGGCTTCTACTACCTTGAAGATCAACTTATGTTTGTTGCCTTTTACCATGCATTCTGTGTGAAATCTCCCCAGAGAAAGAATTGTCGCACCAGAATACAATTTCAGTTTTGTTGCACTCGGCTGCAGGGAGCATTTATAGTCCAGTTTCTCTTTAATTAGTCTGCGCATAACATTACAGGTAGCACCTGTTTCTAGCTGATAGGCCTGCTTTTGTTTTTTAATAGTTAAATTAACAAACCACTTTGGACCCGGACACTTTACAGTGTCAATACATTCCTCAGCAGTGAAAAGCTGACCCTCACTGTATGGCGCTTGCTCATCTCAAGCATCACCCATCACTACATTGAGTACGTTTACATTGACACAATAATAATTCGATTTTAATGCGATTAAGACAATCCTCTGATTTAGAGTCGACCATGTAAACAGCGATTTTTGATTAATTTAAACCAATTAAGGTCATAATCAAACTAAAGAGAAATCGAATTAAGACGTGGAGTATGCCGATTTTAGTCGCATTATTGAAGTGCAGTACAGACATGTAAACACCTTAATCGAACTATTACCATCATGTAGGACTTTTCGCCACGTTTTGCGATAGGATAGTCCCCACACACACACACGACTGTTTGACACTCTTTGCACCTACCCAGTAAGTGCAGACCACAGACACTTGCATCATGAAATACGAAGGATTTTTCTTTCATTCAGCATGAGGTATGAACTTCCATTAAAACAACACTCTTCCAACAGTTCATAGTTGCATCCAATATCTCGTTTGTCATGGGGGCATGCATAAAATGTTCCCGAATAAAGTGAAAGTGCCAAACTGTTGTTAAAGTCGACAAATTAAAAATGAAACACCCAAAATTACATGAAGCTCCGGAGGAAATGCGGATAGCGCATCATAGTGATATGATGATTGAATTGTGTGCTATAACATGTAAAACGGCATCATAAAAAGAACATTCAAAAAGCAACTCATGTAAATGCCTTAATCTTATTATTGTCTTAATTAGATTAAGGCAAATAATTCGATTACTGGTGTCCATGTACACATAGTCATTGCCTGAACTGTAGGCTCTCTGTTGTGCCCTATACACTTTGGTGAAGTGATTCAATACATGACATGACTTATGTTAATCGGCATATTTCCTTTGACAAGGTCAATAGGCGTGACGAGTATATCACAAATCATTTAGTCTTTGAGTTCTTTGTAGTCGCAGGTTGATGCTTGTTCCCGCAGCTTTGTGAGAAAACTGTCAATAGGTTCATCCACTTCTTGTTTGTGCTGACATTCTTTGCCCATGAAGCAGCGTAGTGCTGCCGCTCTCACCTTGCCGGGTTTCTCAATTAATCCTGTCATTCCTCATATTCTGCTTTGGAAATCTCCAAATTCTTTGATATATCCCCGGACATCTGCATACCATCGAGTGCTGGAATGCTGTTCATGGACATTAGAGTTTAGTGCACTTCTGACACCATGTTTGTGTTCTATGCAATAAACAGGCAGGAACTTATCTAAACTGTGTCTTTATTGATGGTGGTCTCCACATCAACTGCCCGTGAACCAGCACAACAGTGTCACCACCGGACACAAGTCATGTATGATATTAGACCCTGTAAAAAAGTGAAGTAAAGGAGAACAATACGGAGAACAAAAAGGTTTCAAATTGTTTACAGCTCAATATTTCAGCTGCTGACACCATTGAAACTGATGCTTGGTTTTGGCAGGTGTGACTTTTTTTTTTTTTATTCCATGCAACTTTTTTTTATTCATTTATTTTTTTTTACAAATCACTTCATACTTCAGTTTCTCAATAAATCTTGACCAATCAAATGCTCTTCAGTATCTGACACATCCTGTCCCCTTCAAGATGCTTCTCATTTGATGAACTTGAGCTCAACCACTCTCACTGGCAGAGCTGCGATAAAACAAAACACAATTAGCAGTTTTTGGTTTTTTTTAAAGTTGGAGGAGCTACTCTGTCCCAGTCTCTCTTAATGTTTTAGTTGAGTTTACATTAAACACTGAATAAAAATCCACATTTCAAAGCACTTTATGTGACCTTTAAGGACAAGATCCATATAATGCTTACTGCTACTGGAAGCACTCCAGCAAATCATTTAATTTAGCAGCCATCTTTTAAAATGCCTCTCGGCAAGTATGCTCAGGCATTCTGTTTGAATGGGAAAACATCAAATTCTCCGAAATTGTTTGCCAAGCTTATGATTAAATTTCAAATTTAGCATCACCAATAAAGTTAAACATCAACTCTCTAAGTGTTGTTTCCACATCTTGAATCAAACAAAATTTTCAATTTTCATGGATGTCCAAACTAATGCACACTAGAAGTAAATGAGATCACAACACCAACCTCATTTATGGCTGTTTTATTATCCTCTGATTAATGTCTTCTGAAGTAAATTCAAACTTGGACTTGATGGTGGGAACCAAAGTTTGTTGGACTGTTTTCTCTGCAATCCTCTTAAGCGGTGGACTATACATTTCGATAGGTTGTCACCGAACTGTGTCATAGCTCATAACCTTAAAATTGACCTGATTTCAACTCTCCTTAATTCTCAAATGGTCAAAAATGCAATTCACTGCTTTCACCGGAGCTTGTTGGCCAGCTCCTGTTGAAAATTAATGACTTTCGGCTACTTTGATGGCCTCACCAGTGTGAATGCATGATTAGACAAAAGGGACATGGGCTTAAGCCCTTCTTCCCCTTGAAATGATAGGTGATGTGTCAAATCCTCATGTCATGGATGGAAGAATAGCAATCAAATGACTTTGAAGGTTGTACAGAAAGTTTTACATTTAGCAAGGCCCCTGCCCCAAGGATTTAAGCCATCCAAGATGAATTCTTTATAAAATTACGAAATTTTTGACTAGGTTGGGCAGATAATTCCTGTTACTACCTTTGGGCTGGGCCAGGGCGAGGCCATGATCAAGCATCTGTGTTTTTTTTTTTTAAATAGTTTTTTAGCCATTACATAATTAGCCAAATTGGGTGGAAAGCCATCTCATAATTAGAAATATGATACGAATATTTTATGGAGCTATTAATATGTCAAAACAATTTGAATTGTGTTAATTTGAATTATTGACAGTTGTAATTTAATAAAACTGAAATTTTATATGCCGTTAAAATTTGATTTTAATTTAAATTTCTTATTTTGAACTAGAATTTCTTAATTTAAATGTGTTTTAAATTCATAGACTGCAGATATCCAGTTTGTAAAAATACAGTTTCAAATTTTCAAGATGAAAAAATTCAGAACATCAAATTCAATATCCTAAAATTCAAAACCAGAAATTCAGTTCTGAAATTCAGATTCAGCAGAAAGTAGGTCCGGGGTCATCAACAGGGAAGAGTAGACGATCACCGAAAAGTCAAACTAAGCATTTTGGCCAATCACAGAGCTGCATGAGTTTACTGGTGTATGTGAGGCTCAGGAGGATACAATTCTTATCGGGGGTCAGCTATTTTCAGTAGTTTGTGTAATAAATATACATGCTTCACTGAACCAAATTCATATATTTAATTCAATTACATCTCATTGGTTAATATTTACGCCTTTGCTGTTTTGAGGGATAAAGAGCTGATTCTGACCAATACTGTAACCTCGGACGGTTTATTTCAGCAGACATAGGGCTCCTACACCTTTACCAAGTCACATTTAAGGACCTTTCAAGCTTTTTCCAGGTGCATTTTCAAACTGTCCCAGTTTTTACAGCTGTGGTAAATGACATATTTGCATGCACACATTTTTTCATCAAATTATATAAGATGCTATTTGTTACAATATTCTATAGTACAAGTATAGTATTTTAAGGAAATTTTTAATTATGTGTTTGCCCAAAGCCCATTATCAACACTGAAATGGTGTCTCTTTTAAATGCCATCTATTCACATTTAAGATGTCATATTTAACCTTACATTTATATTTATTTGAATGATCAGATTTTTCCATATATTTCAATATTTTACATTATTTTTGCCTAAAATACAGTGAAACAAAAATGTCCAATGGGATCATTTAGATTCATTTGAATCGGCTCGTTTAAAAATAAAGTGACTATCTATGAATGACTCACTCAGAGATTTATTGTTTACCTCATTTGTTAAGTGCTTAAAACTGTTTCAAATGGTAACAACATAAGAGGTGTTAAAACATCTATATTGTTGTGAATATAGTACAGTGAAAGCCACTTGATGAGTTTTTAACAATGTTTGTTTTATGTGAACCGAAAGCAGTCTTCCCTATACGTACACTGTAAAAAATTTCCAGATTTTCACAAGTTACTGTAATTTTCACAGTAAATTATATTACTATCGCTTCACAGTATTTAATTGTAAAAATTCACAGTAATATGTTGTATTCATAATTTTTGTTGTGAAAGGTAGCATGATTACAGCAAATTATTGTGAAAAGGGCTATATCTTTTGCATGTTAGTTATAGAAAGTCAAACTTTTTTTTATTTCATTCAACATAGAAATGAATTAAAATGTACTTTTATGCCAGTATTGGCACTTCATTTCCATTTTCAGAGATTCAGACAACTGGCACCGGAGGCGGAGCAGCACCCGACTCCCATCCCTCCATATTCAGAGATGATATTCCAATAAATCATCCCATGCATAATCTGCACCAAACATCTATATCTCTAATTCTGCAGGCCGTAGCTCCAAGAACATTACAATCATATCTCACCGCATGGAAAACAATCAAACACTTTCATTCCCTATACAACACTACATTCCCTAATTTCTCCCTACTTACAATCACATCATTCATCACATATCTACATTCACATAAACACATCCAAGCCAACTCAATTAAGAGTTATTTAAGTGGTATTCAATTTTTTCACAAACTCATGTACGGCTATATTTCTGATTCTATTGCTAATTCACAAACCCGTCTTCTCATTAAGGGCTTCCAGAAACCCCCCCTCCCCCTCCTACCAGACACCAGACTGCCCATCACACACAATATACTCTCCAAATGCATTTCCACAGTCAGAAAAGGCTACCTATCCTTTCATACAGACCAAACTCTAGATGCTGTTTATTCTAGCTTTTTTCGGATTTCTCAGATGTTCTGAGTTTACAGTAACTTCTAATTTCGATCCCTTTATTCACCCCACCATCGCAGATCTGACAAGGAAACTATTTCCTTCCTCATCAAGCAAAGTAAAACAGATCAAGAAGAAGCCAAAGATCACAGGACTCAATGACTACAGACCTGTGGCCTTAACATCTGTGGCCATGAAGTCATTCGAAAGACTGGTGCTAGCATATCTGAAGGACATCACTGGACCCCTGCTGGACCCCCTGCAGTTCGCCTATAGAGCAAACCGGTCTGTGGATGATGCAGTCAACATGGGACTGCATTATACCCTGCAACATCTGGACAAACCAGGGAACTATGCAAGGATTCTGTTTGTGGACTTCAGTTCTGCCTTTAACACCATCGTCCCATCACTGCTTGAGTACAAACTGGCCCAGCTCTCTGGCCCAGCTCTATCTGACTAGTAAGTAAAAATTCACAAAATACACAATTTAGCCACACAGACTCCTATTCGTCCCATATAAATATCAGTAATGCATACCTAGCTAACCCCATAGAGACTGTGTCTGTTCCTCGTATTATTAGATCAAGAAACAAACGTACTGTGTGCTCCAGAAATAATCTATTAAGAATTAAACCAGAAAAAACACTAAAAAGTGAAAATACAAATTTCATGAAGCTTGGTCTCCTAAACATCAGGTCACTAGCACCTAAAGCACTTATCATAAATGAAATAATAACAGATAACAATCTTAATGCACTCTGTCTCACTGAAACCTGGCTGAAACAAAATGACTATATTAGTTTCAATGAGGCAACTCCTCCAGGATTCTTATATAAGCATGAGGCTCGTCAAACTGGTCGTGGTGGTGGAGTCGCGTCAATCTTTAGTGATATTCCTAATGTTAATCAGAGAAACGGACTTATGTTTAGCTCCTTTGAAGTACTAGCGCTTAATGTTGTCCTTCCAAACACTATGCAAAAACCTATGTTATCTCTCGCTCTAATCACCATATATAGACCCCCAGGACCCTATGTCAATTTTCTAAAAGAGTTTTCTGATTTTATCTCTGACTTACTAGTTAAAACTGATAAAATACTAATTGTAGGAGACTTTAACATCCACATAGATGACGCTAACGACACATTAGGGCTCGCGTTTATGGACTTGCTGGTCTCACTAGGAATAAAGCAAAATGTTATTGGTCCAACCCATCGCCTAAAGCATACACTAGATCTAATTCTGTCTTATGGAATTGAGGTCATTGATGTAGACATTATACCACAAAGTGATGATATTACAGACCACTACCTCTTACTAGATAAGCTGTGTTTACCTGAAATTAGCAGATCCGCTCCGATATATCGCCCTAGTAGAACTATTGTTCCATCCACTAAAGATGAATTTATAAATAACTTACCTGATCTTTCTCTACTTCGAATAGCACCCGCAAACGCAAATGACCTTGATGTTGTAACCAGCAGTATGGATGCCATCTTTACTAGCACTCTAAATACTGTGGCACCCATCAAACTAAAAAAGGCTAGAGAGAATAAAACTACACCGTGGTATAATAGTCATACCCGCGCTCTCAAAACAGCAACGCGTGCCCTGGAACGTAAATGGAAAAAAACTAATTTAGAAGTCTTTAGAATTGCATACAAAGACAGTATGTCCAGCTATAGGAGGGCTTTAAAATCTGCCAGGGCTGAGCACCTCCGCAAACTGATAGAAAATAATCATAACAATCCTAGATTCTTATTTAACACCATTGCTAAATTAACAAATAATCTGTCATCTTTGGAACAAAACGTTCCACCGCAAATTAGTAGTGATGACTTCATGAATTTTTTCAGTGATAAAATAGAAGGCTTTAGACAGAATATAGGAGATATTAAACTTTCTGCACCACCTTATACTTCAGATCCAGTAAACACGCCTCTGAATCTAAATAACCTACAGTGCTTTAAAATCATAGAACAGGAAGAGCTAGACAAAATTATAAATAGCTCTAAATCAGCTACGTGTATATTGGACCCAATTCCAACAAAGTTACTGAAAGAATTGCTACCTGTTATAGGAGAACCTCTTCTTAACATTATCAACTCTTCTTTATCTTTAGGCCATGTTCCAAATCCTTACAAGTTAGCTGTTATTAAACCTATTATTAAGAAACCACAACTGGAACCCAGCAACTTAACTAATTATAGGCCTATTTCAAACCTTCCATTTATATCTAAAATACTAGAAAAAGTTGTTTCTGCTCAATTATGCTCCTTTCTGCAGACCAACAATGTTTTTGAAGTGTTTCAGTCAGGTTTCAGAGCTCATCACAGTACAGAAACTGCATTAGTGAAAATAACCAACGATTTACTCTTAGCTGCTGACCAAGGGTGCATCTCGCTATTAGTTCTACTCGATCTTAGTGCGGCATTTGACAGAATTGACCATGGTATCCTTATTAATCGCTTAAAGTCTACAGGTGTCCAGGGACATGCCCTACAATGGTTTAAGTCATACTTATCTGACCGTTACCAGTTTGTGAATATTAATGGACAGCCTTCACAAGTCAGCCCAGTAAAATACGGGGTGCCTCAAGGATCAGTTTTAGGCCCTTTGCTGTTTACAATATACATGCTACCCCTGGGAGACATTATTAGAAGACATGGGATCAGCTTTCACTGCTATGCAGATGATACTCAATTATATATTTCAACTAAACCTGACAAGACGTCTAATCTGTCCAAGCTAACTGAGTGTATTAAAGATGTTAAAGACTGGATGACCAACAATTATCTTCTCTTAAACTCAGACAAAACAGAATTATTACTTATTGGGCCTAAATCCTGTACACAGCAGATCTCACAACTCGACCTACAATTAGAGGGATACAAAGTTAGCGTTAGCTCTACTATAAAAGATCTGAGTGTCATATTAGACAGCAATTTAACTTTTAAAAATCATATATCCCATGTCACAAAAACTGCTTTCTTTCATCTGAGAAATATCGCTAAGTTACGAAGTATTCTATCCATCTCAGATGCAGAAAAGCTAGTCCATGCTTTTATGACTTCTAGGCTGGACTACTGTAATTCTCTGTTTGCTGGCTGCCCAGCATCCTCTATTAACAAACTTCAATTAGTACAAAATGCAGCTGCCAGAGTTCTTACCAGGTCTAGAAAATTTGATCACATCACCCCAATTTTATCCTCCTTACACTGGCTGCCTGTTAAGTTTCGTATTGAATTTAAAATATTGCTTCTTACATATAAAGCTTTAAATAATCTAGCTCCTTTTTATCTAACCAATCTTCTGTCTCGCTACAATCCAACTCGCTCTTTAAGGTCTCAAAACTCAGGGCTTCTGGTAGTACCTAGAATAGCAAAGTCGAGTAAAGGAGGTCGAGCCTTCTCATTTATAGCTCCTAAACTCTGGAATAGCCTTCCTGATAACGTCCGAGGCTCAGACACACTCTCCCAATTCAAAACTAGATTAAAGACCCATCTGTTCAGTAAAGCATACACTTAGTGCACCACTTAGGGGGCTTCCACACAGGTTATGCATCTTGTTGATATACACTGTGAACATCAGCTACGCTAATTATTTTCTTTATTCTCCATTTCCACCTGGGGATACTCTTCCCGAGGCCCTCAGACTATGCAGAGTCACTGATTCGATCCAAGACCAACGACGAGATGATCCCAAGGTTTCCATATCCTGGACCTTGCCGAATCCTGAGCAGCTACTGTGATGGTCATGGAAGAGTGGAGAACATGAGACTGATTCCTGTGACGCTCCAGAGACAGACGAGTCTTCTCTGAGGCCAGCTTCCAGCCTCCGCCACTGAGACTGCAGCTCTGCACAAGACGTTTGGCCAGCGGAGAAATTAAAATGGTCGTGTCCAACTGAGCCTGGTTTCTCTCAAGGTTTTTTTCCTTTACTTCCGCCATTAGTGAAGTTTTTTTTCCCTCTCCGCTGTCGCCACTGGCTTGCATGGTTCGGGATCTGTAGAGCTGCGCATCGTTGGATTTGCTCTTCAGTATTTGGACTCTCAGTAGTGATTATTAAACCACACTGAACTGAGCTCAACTGAACTGAACTTAAACACTACAAACTGAACTACACTGTTCCTATTTACTGTTACCTTTTATGTGAAGCTGCTTTGACACAATCTACATAGTTTAAGCGCTATACAAATAAAGGTGAATTGAATTGAATTAAATTGAACTCTGTTCCTAGCTCTGTCTGTCAATGGATCACATGCTTTCTGGCAGATAGACAACAGCTAGTCAGAATGGGCAAAATCACATCCGACAGCCGCACCATCAGCACTGGTGCCCCCCAGGGATGTGTTCTTTCTCCACTGCTCTTCTCCCTGTACACCAACGACTGCACTGCAAAAGACCCCTCCATCAAACTCATTAAGTTTGCAGACGACACTACTGTTATCGGCCTCATCCAGAACGGTGACGAGTCTGCATACAGACAGGAGGTGGAGCGGCTGGCGTTATGGTGCAGATACAACAACCTGGAGCTGAACACGCTCAAAACAGTGGAGATGATAGTGGACTTCAGGAGAAACCCCCCTGCACTCCCCCCACTCACCATCATGAACAGCACTGTGGCTGCAGTAGAGTCATTCAGGCTCCTGGGCACCACCATCTCTCAGGATCTGAAGTGGGACATTCATATAGACTCTATTGTGAAGAAAGCCCAGCAGAGACTGTACTTCCTTCGTCAGCTGAGGAAGTTCAACCTGCCACAGGAGCTACTCGTACAGTTCTACTCAGCTGTCATCCAATCCATCCTCTGCACTTCAATCACCGTCTGGTTCAGCTCAGCTGCCAAAACCGACCTCCGTAGACTACAGCGAATAGTCCGGACTGCTGAACGAATCACTGGCACAACCCTTCCTACACTTCAAGAACTGTACTCTTCCAGGGTGAGTAAAAGGGCTCGCAAAATCACTCTGGACGCCTCACACCCAGCACACTACCTGTTCGAACTGTTACCGTCTGGTCGGCGCTTCAGAGCACCAAGCACAAAAACAGCCAGACACAGGAAAAGTTTCTTTCCTCAGGCTGTCTACCTTATGAACAGTTAAATATTCCCCTACTGTGCAATACATATGTGCAATACTTTCTCATACGCACTTGTACACAGCACCTTATATCAATATACAATGCAATACTTTCTACATTCGCACTTGTACATAGCACCTTATAACCTGTATATTTATAACAATCTGTACATACAACTCAACATCCAGGTTTCTTAACTAACCGCATCTGTTTAATGTTCATCATTTTTTATTATTATTATTTTATTTTTTCAGATTTATTTTGTGTTGTCACTTGTCACTTTATGTACACTGGAAGCTTCTGTAGCCAAAACAAATTCCTTGTGTGTGTGTGAAGCACACTTGGCAATAAAACTGATTCTGATTCTGATCAATCCAGAAAAGGACATTGCATCTACATATTCAATATCCCCTCCCCCACAAGCCCATTCCAAACACACCTAGCTTACATACAATATAGGAAAACAATAAGCGTAAGTCCCCTTGCCCCCCTTTTCATAGACAACGCACACCACCCAGTGACACGTTTTTGGTTCCAAAAACACCTTAAAGCAGTCCTCCACCATTCAGGCTTCCCACCAGGATCATACTCCAGTCACTCATTCAGAATAGGAGCCGCCAGCACAGCTGCACACAAAGGGCTATCTCAACAACACATACAAACACTAGGAAGGTGGTCTTCCGACGCCTTCAAATCTTACATTCGACTCCGCCACAGCCATCTAAAGGAAGCCCAAAGGACCCTCACCAGCAGACATCTTAAACCCAGCGGCCTAACGAGCCTAATCCAGGGATAAGACAAGACACAGCCATCCCGGCTTCCAGAGGGCGGAGGAGCTACTCAGCCACCCAAGGGCGTGGGCATGACCCAGCCACCTAGCCCTTCTTTCTTCCTTCTGGCTCTGAGTTGCACTGCGTTTCTCTCCTTATTCACTCACCTAACTCCAGCAGGAGTTCTTCCCGCCTAGGCCCCTCCTGTCACCCCGCCCCCCCTGGCCGCTGCCACGGAAGTCTTCACCACCCCTCTACCTTTCCCTGACTTCTGTAGGACCCCGCCCCCCTCATGGCTCTGACTCTCGCAGGAGTGTTACCCCGAGCTTCAGTTCCCGCAGGAATCATCTCACAGCCCCTCCCCCAGCCCTAGCTTTTACATATTATAAGTCATTTTAACAATGACATATAATATAGCCTTATTTATTTTCTCACTGTTTGATTATTTATATAAATTCATATCTATATGTACCCACGTATATAAATATAAATTTATATATAGTGCTGTCACCATCAAGCTCTGTTCCCGCAAGAACACCCCCAGAGCACCAATTCTGCCCGTCACCCTCCAGCAGGAGTCCTCACCTCCCCCTCATCTCTCACGACTCCGACTGGAGCTGGCCAAAATAGCTCAACCAACCCCGAGCTGTGACACGAGCACGAGTCACGTCACCGACCCTTCCCTGCCCTAGCTTAATTTATTTTCTTATACATTTATTTTCCACATTTACCTTTTATTTATTTTATTTTATTTATATATGTATGTATATATGCACCCAGGCATAAAAATATATATTTATATATAGTGCCGTCACCCTCAAGCTCTAACTCCCGCAGGAGAGGTCCCGAGCATCGACCCCCGCAGGGGTCATCGCCCAACTGCCACTCACCCTTCAGCTGGGGCCTTCACCTATATATGTATATGTGTATATATATATGTGTATATATATTTATATATATATATATATATATATATATATATATATATATATATATATATATATATATATACACATATATATATATATATACATATATATATATACACATATACATATATATATATATATATATATATATATATATATATATATATATACACATATATATATACACACATATATATATACACACATATATATATATATATATACATATATATATACATATATACATATAAATATAATATATATTTATATATATTTATATAATTATATATAGTGCTGCCACCTCCCAGCTCTATCTCCTTTGGAGTCCATGCCCCACCCCCGCCCCCCTCCCCCCCCCCCCCCCTTATCCAGCTGGAGTCCTCACTTCCCCTTCCCCATTTTTAACAACCCCAGCAGGATCCCTGTCCACCCCATGGCTCTGACCCCCACAGGGGTCTCCCCGAGTCTCTATGTGACGTTCAGGAAACACACTAGTCAGATGGATCCAAGTGCAAGTAAAATTTAATGAATGACTCAAAATGCTCAGTGAGCAACCACACAATAACATCCAGTCTCGGGGGGAGGAAGTAGTTGGATCGGAGATGACTGAGTGTCCAAGAGATAAACAGATCAGGGTTCCTGACAAAACACAGAGAGACCATAAACAAGTGTAACGAACTGACAAATGAAGTACGTAACAACGCTTCTTAAATAGAAGAAGCTAAGTGCCAACAGCTGGGCAGAGCCAGATCAGCTGATCCTAGAGGTGAGTCACGTGATCACAACACACAACAGAAATACAAAACAATCCCACGTGACATGACAGAGAGAGGGCATGCATCATCAACCGTGACAGTACCCCGTCCTCTAAGAGCACCTCCTGGTGCTCCCAGAGAAACTTACCTGGCGATTGTAATCATCGATAAGAGAGTGATCCAATATGTCTCTCGCAGGAACCCAACTTCTCTCCTCAGGACCGTAACCTTCCCAGTCCACCAAGTACTGAAATCCTCGTCCCCTCCGTCTAGAGTCCAGAATGCGTTTAACCGAATATACGGTCTCTCCATCTACGAGACGCGGCGGGGGAGGGACCGGAGTGGGCGGGTTAATGGCCGTATGAAAAAAGGGCTTCAATTTAGAAACATGAAATACGGAATGTATTCTCCTGTACGCGGGAGGAAGTTTAAGGTGGACTGCCACTGGGTTAATAATCTTAGTGACAGTAAACGGGCCAATAAATTTGGGAGCAAGCTTATTACAGACGGAACGGAGAGGAATATTCTTAGATGAAAGCCACACTTTTTGACCGACTACGTAAACGGGAGGCTTAGACCGGTGGCGATCGGCTTTAGCCTTGGTGCGCGCACCCACTTGGAGAAGGGTCTGTCTGGCCCTGTTCCAAGTGCGTCGGCACCTCTGGACAAAGGCGTGGGCGGAGGGGACCGCGACTTCGGATTCCAGACTGGAAAAAATAGGTGGCTGGTAACCTAGACTACACTCAAACGGAGATAGGCCCGTGGCAGACACTGGTAATGAGTTATGCGCGTACTCAACCCATGAGAGCTGCTGACTCCAGGAGGAGGGATTCTGAGATACCAGACATCGTAACATACGTTCAAGATCCTGGTTGGCTCTTTCGGTTTGTCCGTTACTCTGAGGATGAAAACCAGAAGAAAGACTAACAGTGGCCCCCAATAAACGACAGAATTCTCTCCAAAATTTAGAGATAAACTGAGGTCCTCTGTCAGAAACCACGTCCGACGGGAGGCCATGTAAGCGGAAGACGTGATCAATGACAGCAACCGCTGTCTCTCTGGGTGAGGATAATTTGGGCAGAGGAATAAAATGAGTGGCCTTCGAAAACCGATCCACCACGGTCAAAACTGCCGTATTGCCACAGGATGGCGGGAGTCCAGTGACAAAATCTAGCGATATGTGCGACCAGGGTCTCGATGGCACAGACAGCGGCTGAAGGAGCCCAGCGGGGGGGCGATTGGAAGTCTTAGAAACCGCACAAACAGAACAAGCCAAAACAAAGTCCCGTAAATCACGAGCCATAGTTGGCCACCAGAATCGTTGTTTAACCAGAAATAAAGTACGACTCACCCCCGGATGACAAGCCACTTTAGAAGAGTGTCCCCATCGAATGACGTCTGACCGCGTCTGCTCTGGCACATATAAGCGGTTCGGTGGGCACCCGACCGGGGGCGTTACCCCATCCAAGGCAGTGCGAACCTTAGACTCGATCTCCCATGTTACAGCTGAAATACAAATTTTCCGTGGCACAATGGGCTCGAGGGACGATTTACGGTCAAAAAAATCGAAAAGACGGGATAACGCGTCGGGTTTGATGTTCTTAGAACCCGGTCGATAAGAAATGGTAAAATCGAAACGTCCGAAAAATAATGCCCACCGAGCCTGCCTAGAACTTAAGCGTTTGGCAGATTTTATGTATTCGAGATTCTTGTGATCGGTCCAAACGATAAAGGGAACCCCCGAACCCTCCAACCAATGACGCCACTCTTCCAGCGCGAGCTTAACTGCCAGCAGCTCCCTGTTACCAATGTCATAATTTCGTTCAGCGGCAGATAAACGGTGAGAAAAAAACGCGCAAGGATGCATCTTGCCATCCGAGGCGGATCGCTGGGACAGGATGGCTCCCACTCCCACCTCCGACGCGTCAACCTCCACCACGAACTGCCGAGAAGGATCAGGGGCCACGAGAATAGGTGCGGAAACGAAACGAGACTTCAATTTGGTGAACGCGGCTTGCGCCGCGCTCGGCCACCTGAACGGAGTTTTGGAGGAGGTTAACGCAGTCAGAGGCGCGGCGAGCTGGCTGAAATTGCGAATAAAACGCCGGTAAAAATTGGCAAAACCCAGAAACCTCTGCAGGGCCTTGCGGGAATCTGGAGTTGGCAATTCACCACAGCCTGAATCTTCTCTGGATCCATGCGAACCCCCTCGACTGACACGATGTGTCCTAGAAAAGGAACAGACTGTGCATGAAAAACGCATTTCTCCGCCTTGACATAAAGCCCATTCTCTAGCAACCTCTGAAGCACTCGCCTGACGTGCTGCACATGTTCCTGGAGAGAACGAGAAAATATCAGAATGTCATCCAGGTAGACATAAATGAACTGATCTATCATATCTCGCAACACATCATTAACGAGTGCTTGGAAAACCGCGGGGCGTTGGAAAGCCCAAAAGGGAGAACACAATATTCAAAATGCCCCCTGGGGGTATTAAACGCAGTTTTCCATTCATGTCCCTCTTTGATGCGAACCAAATGATAGGCATTGCGAAGATCTAATTTCGTGAAGAAAGATGCCCCCTGCAGACCCTCAAAGGCTGAAGACATCAGCGGCAAAGGATAAGTATTCTTTACCGTGATGTTGTTCAGCCCCCGATAATCAATACATGGGCGAAGAGAACCATCCTTCTTCTTCACGAAAAAAAATCCCACTCCCGCCGGTGATGAGGAGGGACGGATGATCTTAGCCGCTAGAGAATCAGAAATATATTTCTCCATGGCCTCCCTCTCTGAAACAGAAAGCGAGTATAGTTTGCCTTTAGGTGGAGACGTACCTGGCACTAAGTCTATAGCACAGTCATAGGGACGATGAGGAGGAAGAGAAGCAGCTCGAGACTTACTGAACACTCTCTTCAGAACACTCTCCCCAATTAATATAAGGCTTATGAAGAACCAGCCACGGATGTCCAAGTACCACTGGTGAATTAGTGGTGTCTGTTAAAAAAAAAGTTATAAGTTCTGAGTGGTTGCCTGATGTTGTCAGTCTGATGGGACCTGTGGAGTGAGTGATAGAGGGAAGGGAAAGCCCACAAAGAGCGTGCACAGAAATAGACTGAGTAAGGGGAATCACGGGAAGTCTTAACTTAAAAGCAAAACTTGTGTCAATAAAATTCCCCTCTGCTCCCGAATCCACGAGAGCCTGACAGTTCTGTGTGATAGCAGCCCAAGACAGTGTGACAGGAAGTGAAGTGACAGTAACAGAGGATTCCTTTAAGTTAATCGCACCCGTCAGTAACCTCTTACCTACTGACGGGTGGAGGCTTTTAAAGGACAGGAAGCCACAATGTGCCCCGCTCCTCCGCAGTAAAAACAAAGACCCTCTGATCGTCTTCGTAACTTCTCCTGCAGAGAGAGACGAGATCTACCCACTTGCATGGTCTCCGGATCAGATTGAACCACCTCCACAGTTCCGGGAGGAGGAGATGGAAACCCTCCGAGGCCGTGTGACGTCATCCGCCTATAGCGCGGCTCCCTCCTAGCCAATTGATTGTCCACCCGGATAGCCAGATCGATGAGTCCATCCAGGCTCTTAGGGAGGTCTAACGTATATACCTCGTCAAGGATATAATCCGAAAGACCGTGCAAGAACATGTCCCATTGAGCGTCCGTGTTCCAACCGCACTCAGCTGCCAGTGTGTGGAACTCGATGGCGTAATCGGCCACGCTCCGCGTGCCCTGGCGTAGCTCAGCCAGGAAGCGTGCCGCCTCTCTTCCAGAAGCTGCCCGGTCGAATACCTTCTTCAATTCCTCCGTGAATGCCGTGAAGGATTCGCAACAAGGAAGCTTTTGATCCCACACCGTGGTCCCCCATAAGGCCGCCCTGCCAGAGAGGAGATTAACAACAAAAGCCACTTTGGCTTTCTCGGTGGAAAACTGGGATGGCTGTAATGCCATATATAATGAACACTTTGTGATGAACGAGCGACACATCAGGATTCTCCTGAATATGAAGCCGGTGGAGGAAGACGAAGCTCAGATGGCAGATTCAAAGGTTCCGCGACTGCAGGCGTAGGTGGAGCGGGCATGGCCTCCGAAGCGAGGACTTCACCAGTGAGTAGCTGAACCTGAGAGGTAAGGGCGGCTACCTGCGTGACCAGATTCTGGACGGCCTGATTTGTAGTAGTCATGACCTTCTCCTGCTGATCCATACGAGCGCTACTGTGTGTTAAAAACTCAGAGATCTGTGTGAGACTTGCTGGATCCATGTTGAATGGTCAGTTCGTTTCTGTGACGTTCAGGAAACACACTAGTCAGATGGATCCAAGTGCAAGTAAAATTTAATGAATGACTCAAAATGCTCAGTGAGCAACCACACAATAACATCCAGTCTCGGGGGGAGGAAGTAGTTGGATCGGAGATGACTGAGTGTCCAAGAGATAAACAGATCAGGGTTCCTGACAAAACACAGAGAGACCATAAACAAGTGTAACGAACTGACAAATGAAGTACGTAACAACGCTTCTTAAACAGAAGAAGCTAAGTGCCAACAGCTGGGCAGAGCCAGATCAGCTGATCCTAGAGGTGAGTCACGTGATCACAACACACAACGGAAATACAAAACAATCCCACGTGACATGACAGAGAGAGCGCATGCATCATCAACCGTGACACTCTACTCCCGCAGGAGTATTCATAGACTAGCCAATCCTGCTCGGGCTCCCGCAGGAGTCTGTATCACCCTTTGCTCCCACAGGAGCCCCCTTTACCTTTCCTTCTGAAAAAAAAAAAAAAAACACTACATCCAGCAGCCGGATATAGCCTTCCAAGCCTTTTGGGGAGTTTCTTCGAATACACAGCTGCTGTCCCGAATCTCCTGCATTTGGGGAGCTCTCGAGAACCACCTGATCTCGTACTCCCCTCATATGCTCTATGGACCAGGCGGGAGCCCTGGGCTCAACTATCTCCGAGCTCAGGGTTCTCTCCCGGGACAGCATGCCAAACCTGCTAACAGTTGTCAAACAATATCTAAGTGTGAACTCTTGAAGTGAAGTTCACAAACTAATTTCGAGAGGAGCACGTGATATGATTGACTGCAGCTAGCCACTCATCTACATTTACTAGTTTGCCAATCAGATTAACCCCAACTCACTATAAGTAGCCTAGCTAGAACTACTCTCTTATCTTTGTTTTCCGAAGAAACCCTCCATCCACCCCTTCTCCTCCTTTCTTCCTTTACCATGGGGAGCTCTCGAGAACCACCTGATCTCGTACTCCCCTCATATGCTCTATGGACCAGGCGGGAGCCCTAGGCTCAACTATCTCCGAGCTCAGGGTTCTCTCCCGGGACAGCATGCCAAACCTGCTAACAGTTGTCAAACAATATCTAAGAGTGAACTCTTGAAACAAGAAATTAACCGACGCCAGACGGTGATTGTAGTGTTTTCTGAGGCATTAGATAGTATAACGTTAACGTTAGTTCCTGGAAAAAAGAAAAGTAATTTTCTTTAATTAACTTCGTGTTAACTACATTCTCTATTTCAGTACAAGACTGAAGTTAAGGTGAAGTGACTATAAAGTTAAGGTAAGCTCTGGTAACGTTAAGTACGTTAGACATTATGCCCATCATTATGGCTAACGTTTATTTTGTTTACTGTAAGTTATCGTAGTTAAATAAACTAACCTCATTATGAAACCAGTCTTAACTGTTTCATTAAATTGAGCTGATAATACAATGCAGTTGTATTCTTTTAAACTAACACAGTACATATTAATTGTCTATTTCTCACTGGTAATGTTAATGCATTGCTAACATTTACAGTACTAATTAGAACTTATTCTATAGTGTCACTAATTGTACATTTTATTTTTTGATGTTCAGCTGTACTTGTATATATATATATGTATATGTGTGTGTGTGTGTGTGTGTGTGTGTGTGTGTGTGTGTGTGTGTGTGTGTGTGTGTTTTAAGTTGAGTCTTATCCTATTCTTATTATATTCATAATTTTTTTGCAGCCACAGCCACTGATGCTACCAAGCACATCTCGCATTCAAGGTAATGTTGATGCCTTCCTCATTTTTATTAGATTTTCAAATGTCAAGTTGTTCACAGATTTGTTGTGAGCAGTTTCATGTACAAACTCTTTTTCTTCATCCAGAAGTTCCACCAGTACTTCCAGTAGTAGTAAATATTAGACAAAGATTTTTTAAACAATAGTCTTTGTTTTTATTAGCAATTTTACTGGAAATGTGTGTTTGTTTGCTTGGTTTTCAATAGGCGTTGCATGGAATGTCAACTTTATTTCTACAATCAAATGTAATTATTCAAAAACACCTCTAATTTAGTTTTTTTTTCCTCGTTTTAGTGTTATTCCTTGGAGGGTCAAGTGGTCATGGGACCTCACCTGGATTTCACAACCGGCTTTTTTTTTTTTACTTTTTTTGAAGTATGCTGAAGATGCCTTTTGCACTCTGGAATTTAAGGTATGTCTACATTAAATATTGTACCTGAGGGCTTGTTTTGGGGGGTTAAACAAGAAACGTACACAGCACAAGTCATGACTCCCCTTGTCCCCTTGTAATAAACGGGTGTGTTGCAGACTGTTGCAGTGTGTCTGTGCTGGAGACCAGAGAGGAAGCTTTTTTTAAAAGGATGGAGCTCTTACACCAAATGTGAAGTTACCAATTCAGGTGAGTGGATTACATACAAGTCATTACAAATGCATAAATAGTAGGGCTGTGCAATTAATCGAAAATTCGGTTTCGATTACGATTTTGGCTTCTAACGATTATGAAAAAGCATTAATCGAGATAAACGATTATTGCGTCATATTACCGCCCCCTTTCCGGTTGTACACATTTGTTGCTCTGCAAAGCTCAGCTTCACATGAAAATTCCTAAAAGCATGTACTGTAATGTAACGTTTGCAGCATGGGATGCGCATCATTCATTAATGCACATATGAATCATTCATGTGTTTAAAGGGGCGAACGAGAATTATGCGGTCTCGTTCGCGCCTTTAAACAAATGGTCAGCATTCGCACAATGAGACGAGCAGAGCACACACATCTAAAGTCATCTTAACGTGAGCGATTTAATGGTCAAAAAGGTGTCAAACGCAGTGTTAAGTGATTATTCATATTAACCCTTATTTGTGTGATAAACAAACGAGTTGAGAAACAAAGACACGTGAAAGAGAAACCATTAAAGAGACAGCACGCAATATTCCTGCTGCCGCCTGTTTTTATCATTATTAATCAAACAACAAAAGGACAAAATCCCTCACTGCTCTTGACTGAAGGACTTTTGTAGCTAAAGTGTTTTTATTACAGTGAAGATGCTTAAAGCACAGTTTGTTTCATATTTTTTATTTTATTGTATTTATTTCCCTTATTTACAGGGAGGAAAATAAGTTGAAGTCAGAATTATTAGCCCTCCTGAATTATTAGCGACCCTTCCCCCCAATGTCTGTTTAATAGAAAGAAGATTTTTGTTCAAAACATTTCTAAACATAATAGTTTTAATAACTAATTTCTAATAAATGATTTATTTTATCTTTGCTATGATGTCAGCACATAATATTTTACTTTTTTTATTAATACAAGCATTCAGACTCAGTGCGATTCAAAGGCTTAATTAGGGTAATTAAGCAAGTCATTAATAGTGGTTTCTTCTGCAGACAATCAAAAATATATATTGCTTAAGGGGGCTAATAATATTGACCTTAAAATAAGTTTCAAAATATTTAAACCTGCTTTTATTCTAGCCAAAATAAAACAAATAAGCCTTTCTCCAGACAAAAAAAAATGTTATAGAAAATACTGGTAAAATTCCTTGCTCTGTTAAAAATCATTTGGGAAATATTTATTAAAAAAAAAATTTCACAGGAAGGTGAATAATTTTGACTTCAACTAATAATCGTTTTAAATAATCGTGATTACAATTATAACCAAAACAATCGTGATTATGATTTTTCCCAAAATCGAGCAGCCCTAATAAAAAGTGGGGAATTTTTACTGGGCAACACAAATTAAGTGAAACGCAAAACATAAGTGCTGTACTCACTTCAATCAAGTTTTTTGCAAATATTTTTTTAAATATTCAACTCATGAAAAGTTTGATTGATGAAAGAAACATCCTGCTAGTGATCAAAAGCAAGTGCCTTGACGTGTTCACTAGATTATACTCTGTAAACGGTAGATGTAAATCAAATCAACTGTTTTGAAATGCTCTGCCTGGGTAAATCAAAACCACTATTTGTTGTTAGACTGTTCTTGATTGTGTGTTTGTGATGGAAATGTTTTTTAGATGTTTTTGTTTAAATGGTTACAGTTTGACTGAGCTACAGTATTGTCATTATGATCAAACTGAGCTAACAGTAATTTTGCTCTGTAGTGCAGCAGTAGTCTCCCAGTAGTGTTGAATGAAGCTAACAGTTTATCTGCCCTTTTGCTTATAGGTGCTTTATGGGCATCAGTTTGGAGACGGACAAAGTCAAAGAAGCAGAGAAGACACATCAACCAGCAAGTGTGTACAGTTATCAGGAAAATGATTTACCTTGAATAGATGACTGCCTAATTTTGCAAGTGGTTTTGACTCTCTTTCTCTCTGTCTCTTGATGTTCTGAATTTCTTCATCTTGAAAATTTGAAACTGTATTTTTACAAACTGAATATCTGCAGTTTATGAATTCAGAACACAAAAAGCTTAAGTTTGAAAATACATCTATAAAAAGTTCAGTTTTGAAAAATTCAGTTGTCTTAAATTTCAGATGTTCAATATTCATGTTATGAAATTCAAATTCAAAATATGTTATTCAAATTCAAAACAATTTTAACGGCATATAAAAATTCAGTTTTATTAAATTACAACTGTCAATAATTCAAATTAACACAATTGAAATTCAGACTGTTTTATTATTAGCTATTTATATATTAGCTCCATAATATTTTAGCAAAGTTGGCCTAAGCAACACATGTGGGTCTACAAAGTTGCTCAATTCGCAACGCGTACACAGAGTCGAAGCAGCAGGATATGTAGCACAGAAATGGTACATAAAAATCCTTATCAATGTATTTACTGAGTAAAATTTTTTTTGGTCATTATCAATGCACTGTAATTTAGCGTGAGCAGCTGCAAAAATTAGTGATGTGCGGATCGATACTAAAATATTGATACCTCAGCTTTGTATGTTCTACAATCAATTATCTTATTAAAATATCGATATTTCAGTAATTTGGAGCCAATATGTAGTTTATTGCAAATAGAAATACAGCGGAAAGTAACCACAATTACGCTAATTTATCTGAATAATGCCAACTTAGTCTGAACTACTTGTTCTTCTGCCTGCCAAGTCATGTGCATAATATGGCACTGTACAACTGCAGAGCATGCTAGCTAGCCACTCAGTCCGCTGGCCTGGCACATGTTGTTCATTCACGCTGTCATTGGATATGGGTGACCACCAGCGAAGGTATGTGTGGAGCTACTTCACTTCCATAAACTTAAACGATGCGGTTTGTGACACTTGTAACAAAACAGTGAGGTACTGTGGTAATACCACAAACCTAATCAAACATCTACATATAAATCATAAGACAGAATATGACGTCATGACTAGGCGTTCAGAAGAGGAGTAAAGGAGAGGCACAGGTGCTGCTAGGGCGAGACAGACATCGCTTTCAGAATCCTTAGGTGCAGCATGCAGGCACTATCCAGGTACAGAGGGAGAAAATGTGGCGATGTGGCTGTATTTTGGGGGCTTGGGTTTTTTGTGACAATGATAAAACAACGGCAGTTCCCTGAAAATTTGTTTTAGCACTTTGGTTATGAAATAAATAATGAAATAATTAAATGACCAAAATGTCTGCAATAGCTCAGCTTAGAGTAAAAAAGTGTCCCTAAGATAAAAGGGTATATGCAGAAGTATGCGGAAGGACTTTTAATTTGTCAGTAACCTGGGTCATCGGTATCGGCGATACTCGTCTTCATTTTACGTAGTATCGGACTGGAAACCAGTGGTATCGCACATCACTAGCAAAAAATAGATCCAACGCCGAAATGATTGCTGCTACTTCAGCTCTGCTCATGCTCCGCACTGCTTCTGTGTGCGGTATGAAAGCTTTAACATTTATCTGTTAACATGGACACAGAAATTAAATTTTTGGGCTCGATCTATGCTCTAATGCAAAGTTCTTCCCGAAAAATCAATCTTTACACCTCTTGTTATAAATGTTACAAAACTGCTGCCAAAACAATTTGTATGCTCATTTAGTAAATCTATTGCTAAATGTTCAAAAAAAAAATTTGACAACATCAATTCAAAGATTAAATCTGATTAAAACTACTTTTTCTAACTGAACCGGCAGCTAAATAAATGGAAATGGCACTTTGGTCAGACCCAGGTTTGAACATTGACACGTGGAAAATATCTCCCCACAGAGTTTCACTATAAATGTTCCCACAGAAGCCACCGCGCAAACCCCACTTGACCAGACACTAAACACTTCTCCATAGATAGTAACTCACCTCAGACTGTGTCCTACATGCATCTTATGTGAGTGGCCTGTGGGTAACTACAGAGGTCAGCACAGACAAACAAGTTTAAATGTTTCTTTCAGTCTTCTAAGTGTGATTCATGGGATGCTAACATATCTTTAGACATAAAATATGCATTTTAAATGTTAAGCTCCAGTAATACATACCCATGACATAAGGCATATGAATCACACTGCATGACAGTGTAAAAATAAAAAATTAGTTTAATGTCTCTGTATGAATGCACTCTTTTTGATGTGGACAATGTGTCATTCATACCGTAATACTGCAGTGTCAGTCAGCTTTCTTTACTGGAATATGTGCAACAATGTGAAACCAAATTAATTTCATGCAAGCACAATATGGATACAGGGGATAGATGTACTCCCTCTTTGCTGTAAGAAAAACCAGGTCCAAAGGGATGTGACTGCTGATGTCATCACAACCTTTAGAGGATTCATTTACTTAATTTGAAATTAATGTTGAAATGTTAACATTCCTTTGCATATAAAAATAGAGGTTAATTGGATATGGGTGTTTAAACAAATGTAGTAGAGCATTAGAGACTTCTTTCAAAAACATTAAAAGTTTCCAAACTTTTAAATAATAAGTTTATATATTCTGAATAAGATAACATTTAATGGTGGGATGGTAAGGATCTGGGGTAGTGTGCACATGAATACCTCTGTTACAGAGATTAAATTATCAGCTAGATCAGTTGGTCACTCTGAGCACACACGCACACACACACCACCTCAGGCACACATCTGCGATCTCACGAGTATAAAAATGTGCACACATGCACATGGGCCTGTGGTGGATTTTGAGCTGCTTTCAGCTTCGTGTTCCAAATAAATAACCCAGTTTTATTGACATAAATAGAAATGACAGGAGAAGGGAGAGAAAAAAATATAGAGATCGTTAGATAAAGTACAAGTTCAGCTCACTAAGTAACAGCTTACTAAACACAAATCTGTAACAACAACGCACCAGGCAGGAATGCAGTTAGTCTATGTGTGCATAAAATTGTTTCAGAGTTTTTTGTTTTAATATTATATGGATATTTTCACACAGACCATTTAGATTTTTCTTTCTGTTTTTGTTTGAGATTTTGCATTAGTATGTCAGCAATCTCAGTGTAGTATTTAGACTCCTCAGTGCTGTCAGTTCCCTGTTTTAGCTCAAGTACAGTGAATTTAAACCCCACTTACCCAGAGGCAAAAGTCTGAACACTGATGCCTAATCCCTAAAAACACTCAAACCATTGAAATAACAAAAAAAAAAAAACAGTGCAAAAAGTGGCAGCCATTGTGTTAATCATTGTAAGAAACTCTGTAATAATTCTAACATTATTAATTATGAAACACGGTTCACTGGGGGTACAAAACGGTTCAAAAATGGGTCACTCCAGTACAACACCCTTCCTAAAAACACAAGCTCCATTTATGATTTTTGAGCTGTTATCGGTGTCAAGCTCACAGGATAAACAAGAGCATCTTTAGATGTATTTAACAGTTTTCAAAAGACATTCAGGTGAGTTTCCCTGACTAAATTGAGAATGGAGACAGTGACCTCTTCTGGACAAAGCTATAGTACAAACAAAAGGAAAATTAATTTGTGCATTGTGATCCCAATCATTTCCCTGTAATAGGTTGCAGCTGGAAAGGCATCCGCTGTGTAAAACATATGCTGGATAAGTTGGCGGTTCATTCCGCTGTGGTGACCCCAGATTAATAAAGGGACTAAGCTGAAAAGAAAATGAATGAATGTTCCCAATCATGACCAGAGGCAGTCCATGTCCACTTAGTCATGTGCTATTTTTAGAAAGCATGGCAGTTTTATGAATGGTTTAGGAATTTTCAAAGTGACAAAAGGACAATACAAAACAACCAGGATTTGTTCAATGGTTTTAATGGCATACATTAAGGCAACTATAAATATACCATTATTGCTTATATTGATATTATTACTACTACTATTATTATTGTATAACATTACATATTATTTACATGTACAATTTTCTTTTAATGACAGAGCATGAAATTCTATTTTACTTATTACTCAAAGCAGTGGTAAAAAGATAATCAATACTTATAGTACCAAGCAAGCACTTAGTACTAGAATTGTCACCATAATTATTTAAAGAAGTTAATAGCAAAACAATTTAAAACTAATAAATACCAAATCAATAAATATACCAGGGTAATAAGACTATTTAACTTTTAAAATATAAAAATAAAAAAATAGCCAGTCATGTGTAAAAACACTTGCATGCATACACACTTGAATACCACATTATGAGTACCTAGGCTCTGCAGAACATCAGCTTGATCAGTTGCTCATTGTGAATACACTCCATGTCAGGAACACACTCACTCATAGGTGCGCAGATATTCCGTATAACTCAGTAGTGGAATCCTGGATGATCCAGCTTTGCTATCCAAATAAACTGCCCAATTTGATTGAAATGAATAGAACTGAAAGGCAAGAGAGTTGGGTAAATTTAAGTGGGAAACATCAGTAAAGACTGTATCTAAGTATGCAGGACTCAACAATAAATGTAATCCATTGCCATGCCCAATGTCACAGGGTCATGTGAAATACATTCCGAACAGCTTACAATGGCTACTGGACTGATCAGCCAGTTCTGTGTTATCACAAATATGTACTAGCACTTTGGTGTAACTCTCAGACAGCATGAGTATTTAATTGTTCTCTTTTGCATCTTGCGTGAAAAAGTGTTTGCCCGTTACGTATGGAGCTAATAATATGCCAAAACATTCTGAATTTGAATTGTAATTTACTAAATCGGAATTTTTATACGCTGTTAAAATTGTTTTGAATTTGAATTTCTTATTTTGAATTTGAACTTCATAACTTGAATACTGAACATCTGAATTGTAAGACAACTGAATTCAGATTCAGCAGAAAGTAGGTCAGGGGTCATCAACAGGAAAGAGTAGACAATCACTGAAAAGTCAAACTGAGCATTTTGGTCAATCACAGAGCTGCATGAGTTTACCGGTGTATGTGAGGCTCAGGAGGATACAATTCTTATGCAAACTGACTATCGGGGGTCAGCTATTTTCAGTAGTTTGTGTAATAAATAAAAATGCTTCAGTGAACAAAATTAATATATTTAATGTAATTACATCTCATTGGTTAATCAAAATTAATAATGTTTTCAGTGTTTTTGAGGGATAAAGAGCTGATTCTGACATCCTCTGATGGGTTATTACAAAAGACACAGGGCTCTTACAACTTACCAAAGTCACATTTAAGGACCTTTCAAGCTCTTTTCAGGTGCATTTTTAAACTGTTCCAGCATTTTACAGCTGTGGTAAATGACATATTTGCATACACATGCATGCATACAGTTGCATACACATACACATGCATGCATACATTTCTTTATCAAATTATGCAATATGCTATTTGTTACAATATTCTATAGTACAGCATAGCATAAAGTATAGTATTTTAAGGAAAATGTTTATGATTTGTTTGCCCAAAGTCCATTATCAACACTGAAATGCTGTCTCTTTTAAATGTCATCTATTCACATCTAAGATGTCATATTTAACCTTACGTTTATTTGAATTATCTGATTTTCCATATATTTAAAAATATTACATTGTTATTGGCTAAAATACAAAATGTCCTATGGGTGGCGCCAAATCTCTACCTTTGTCACTGAATTGTTAATTCAGATTCGTTCGAATCGGCTCATTTATAAATGTGTCTAAGTGACTCACTTTGAATGACTCGCTTACAGATTTCTTGTTAACCTCATTTGTTAAGTGTTTAAACTTTGTTTCAAATAGTAACAACATAAGAGGTGTTTAAAAAGTCTATATTGTTGTGTATAGAGTACAGGGAAAGCCACTTGATGAGTTTTCAACATAATGTTTGTTTTATGTGACCCGAAACCGAAAGCAAGCTTCCCCATACTTAAAGCTGAACATCCACTCGGAAATTTGAGGCTGGTTTAATAAACGTCCATGTATTCGTTCCCCCACTGTTATAGATAGGAGTTTAATTTTACATTGGGCTATATGTTGATAAAAACACCTATTTTTACCTATTTCCAGACACCCCCAATCCTGCCACCCCTCTAATTCGCACCCTGTAATTCACCCATAACCATGAATCAAGCAAAGGTGAGTGATTCTTAACTTGACTTTTCAGTGATCGCATTCTACTCTTCCCTGTTGATGACCCCTGTCCTACTTTCTGCTAAATCTGAATTTCTAGTTTTGAATTTTAGAATATTGAATTTGATGTTCTGAATTTCTTCATCTTGAAAACTTAAAACTGTATTTTTACAAACTGGATATCTGCAGTCTATAAATTCAGAACACAAAAAATCTGAAGTTTGAAAATGTGTCTATAAAAAACCAGCCTTGAAAAATTCAGTTGTGTCTTACATTTCAGATGTTCAATATTCAAGTTATGAAATTCTAATTCAAATTAAGAAATTAAAATTCAAAACATTTTTAACAGCATATAAAAATTCAGATTTATTAAATTACAATTGTTAACTATTCAAATTAACACAATTCGAATTCAGAATGTTTTGGCATATTATTAGCTCCATACTTATTTCTTTTCTCTTTTCTTTTTGCATGTTTTTCACACATTAATGTTTCAGATAAAAAAAATATATATATTATATTAGTCAAAGATAACAAGTACACATCATGCAGTTTTCAAACAAAGGTTATTATTGTTATTACCACTAACAATATCAAGAGAAAACCAAATACAAAACTATGCTGTATGTACGTTTTTGTTTTGACTACTAAATCATAGAAATCCTCTTCCAAAACATTGTCGAAATTTCTGTCTTTGTTTTGGTCTCCATGCTATAATGGTAAGGTTTAATTAACACATATTAAACCTCTTTATTATTATTAAAAATATATGCTAAGTGACTGTTTGTTGGTTTGCATCACAGTTCTAACATTCATTTTCAAAGATGATTATTTTTTTCCAAGATCTCAGGTAAACTTTCTGCTTTAAATATAGCAATTAATGTAACGTAAAATGAACTTACATTCATAGCATTTACCTAATGTTTGCACCTAAGGTTCGTTGTCATAGTTTGTTCAAAAAGGAACCTCTTTACTCTTACGTGTGTGTCTGTTTTGAGACTTTCCTGGGAGCAGTAGGCAACTTGTACCTTTCAGCCAATCAGATGAGAGCTGTATTCGATGTGACCCATTCTGCACTCCTTTTGCGCAGTCTGATCTTCTCCACCATGGCAAACAGAGAAAGAGATGTGTAGGCTTGAAGCCAGAACTATTAAATTCTCTGACTTTCGCTGACTAAAAACTTAATTTACATTATATCTAATAAACGTAAACAGGTTGTTATTGTTGTGCTTCATTTGCCTAATGTAAAATAGACCGGATCATTCAGTAATAAATATAGAAATATAAGCATTTTTAAAGGAATCTTATAATGAATATATGAGTTTATTTTTTCTTTATTAGATTGAAACCAAAAAATAGACAATGAAAATATGACAACATAAACAAAGTGTTTATTTGCTTATCACAGGCTGTAGTAAACTTATATGCAATTAAATTAAAGGCAACCACTGCAGTAATGGTGATCCACACCGTAGCCATTAGCTTGCTTGAGTAATTGTTTATTTAAATTATATATAATTAAAAAATATATTAATTAAAACATTATAAAAAAACAAATTTTGACTTTGAAATTATGCTGCATTAATCACTTCTGCAGAAAAGGCTACACAATAAAAATGCTAAATTATTCCAGTAGGTGGTGCATACAGATCAGTAATGAGACGTTTCAAATGCAACTAAATTATACATTTGATTAAATAAAATGTATTACAAGTATATTGAATTAAGCCCATTTATAAAATTAAAGAGTAAATGCTTAAAAATAATGCAAAACAACAACAACAACAAAAATAGACTACTTTCACATTACTTTCCTTAAAAAGTAACACATTTAGCTCCTTTTTTAAGTGACTTTAGATTGTATTGTATTACTTTACCCCCAACACTGCAAATAAGATTAACATGTCCTGCTGATTTTTGAACTTTTGAAATGTAAAACTCCAAATGATTGCCTAAACAAGATTTGGCTACAAAACTACCAAAATAAAACATTGCATTTAATGCAACCACCAGTCAATCAGAATATTTAAACTGGACTGCACTTCCAGTTTTGTTGTTTTTAGAGTCACTGCTTCAGTCGATCTAATCCAACCAAATAAAGTCTACAGCTTAGACTACAGGAATTTCAGCCTGATTTACGCCCGATTGAAATCAGAGAATCTGAGATTAAATCTTGTCAAGGACTTCAGTCAGTTTCGATTCTCTGCGCAGATTATCTGGTAATGTGAGCCATTTAAAGATAAAATCTTGCACCTCGCAATCTTCTTGAACACACATCGGAGCCTCCCCAGTAGGCCTACCATGTTTGATATTTCAAATCAGGCTGATATTACAGGTGTTACAAGCTATTCTGCATCACCAAAGCCAAGAACTGAGGAGAATTGTGTTGGTTTTTAATAAATAAATATAGGCTAGCCTATTTAATTTTTTTAATAATCTTGAATATCCTTTTTTATTGGACAGATTTAATGTTTTTCGTGTGCAGATATTTATGACGTGTAGCAGGTACTAAACATTGCCAGTTATAGCCATAAACCAAAGTGATTAAACATTTTAAACTGTGTTATCAGAATTTTTTTCTGTGATGGGAATAGAATTTCTTTAATATAAAAATTATTAGGCCTACATCTATTTAGTCCCGTAACCGAGAAAGAGTACAATTTTTTTCTTTTTACAGAGAGCAATAACTGCACACCAGGGGTTACATTGCATTCAGTGAATTATATTTTTATGCACTTTATGTGCAACAGGTAACAATTTTTCTTTTAAACAATCATTTTAAACACAGCAAAATGAACAGAATTGTAAGGAATTCATTAATTAATTTTATTTTTGGCTTAGTCCCTTTATTAATCAGGGGTGGCCACATTGGAATGAACCACCTACTTATCCAACATGTTTTACGCAGTGGATGCCCTTCCAGCTGCAACCCATCACTGGGAAACACCCATACACTCTCATTCAATCATATACACTACAGACAATTTAGCTTATCAAATTCACCTTTACCACGTCTTTGGACTTGTGGGAGCACCCAGAGGAAACCCACGCAAACATGGGGAGAACATGCAAAGAGAAACAATGACCTTCTTGCTGTGAGGCGATCGGGCTACCCACTGCGCCACCGTGACGCCCAATTGTAAGTAATTATTAATAGGCTATTGATAAATTGATTTATACCGTGACAACGTTCTGCAAGCATAAAGAGCTGGGAAGAATTGCATCAGTGTTAACAAATATATATATATCTCATATCTCATACATACATATACACACACATGCTAATTTATAATAACCTTAAATTATTTATATTTTATAATTATAATCATTTATTCGTGACCCAGATGTGTAGCCAATAAAACTAAGTGCTTAAACCTTAAAATGTGCTTTAAGAAAATTTTAAATATATATATATATTTTCTGCTAGTACACGCAAGTCTGTTCATTCACAAACTATGCGTGAAGTGAAAGTCTCTCAGTGTATTTTTGTGTGAACTAATTAATGTCCTGTGAGTGTTTTATAACGGATGAGCACCTAGCGAGGCTTAATGGTGTTTCTGCCATAGAATGTAAAATAAACTTGCATATGAGCTTCAGACGCGTGCTGGCGGAGCTGTTCACTCCTGTCAGCGATCTCTCAACAATAACCAGCTGCAAAGTCAATCACCATCAGATCAACACGTTTTAACAGATTTAGGAGGTTTTATTTTACATTTAGCTGTATACTTTTAAATAGTAGATATTTAATAGTACATATTCAGTCAGTCCAGTTTAAAGCAGAAGCTGATCTTTTGCAATCTCCCTGTTGATCTGCGGTTCTCTTTGATGTTTAAAAAAAAATGACATATCTATATATATATATATATATATATATATATATATATATATATATATATATATATATATATATATTTATATAAAATTACATTTACATAATTTTTTTTTATAAAATGCTGATATTAAAAAATAAAATGCACAACAAATGTATAATTTGTTTTTATAATATAATATTTGTTTATAAATAAAGGTGATAAAGATTTAAGAGAAAATGTCAGACAGGTGGGCCTTTAAAAATTGATCTGAGAAAGTGGACCCGCAGTGAAAAAGGTTGAGAACCCCTGCTATAGGCGATAGGAGATAGCCAGACAAAGAACAGTGCATCCCGGTATTATGGAAATAGTATTCGCTAATTATTATTATTATTATTATTATTATTATTATTATTATTATTAGTCATTTGTTTGGACAACGCACTCTTTTCAACAAGCATCACTTTTTTATATAAATATAGGCCAACGTAAATGAAGACCTACAGAAATCACAGAATATTTTTTGTAATGGAATATCAGGCATTTTTGTTTGTGAGGTTAAATATTGTTTCCATTTATCAATATATTTTTGTACCATTTCCAATTGTTTCTTTACATTTAGTTCCATTTTATTCTTTTCAAAATTAAAAATGAAGGAATTAATTAAAAAATAAAATAAATAAATGGGGCATACACATATATGAGCCTCTTGTAAACCTTTCAAAATGACTTTTTGGGTTTGAAAATCCATTCTCTTCCCCAATTTGAAGACATTTTGGATGGTTATCAGTATAGACCAAACAAAATTGTTACCTGTTGTATTAGTATAGATTAGTAGGCCTGACTAGTGTACGAAAATATAATAATTCTCTGTGACGTGAAAATCTCTCTCTGCAAAAATATCTTTTTCTCTGTTTATAGGACGACGTAGGTCTAATGATTTAATGTAAAACAACAAAAATATATTTCTAAAATCACATTTTAATAATGGTTAAGCATTTTATTTTTAAGATACAACATTTTAGTAGGTAACCTTAACGTTATGTTGCTAATTTAACAAACATACAAACAGGCTAAATAATGATAATAAAGCATAAGTATTAAAAAAAAAACTTTAAACCTAAATTATTCAAACTGACACGATTCTTCTCAGCTCTTCTCTTCGGTGATGCGGATATAGATTGGAGGGCAGGTTATCTGAGTAGTGATCAGCCCGATTTAAAATCCTGAATGACATTAAACATGTTTGACATGATCCGAGAGGATCCGATTTGTGTTGAAAAGGTCACGAAAAGCAATCGCCATTTTAATATGTTTGTATATCTACATATTACTAAAGCACAACAACAGCTTGTTTACATTCATTAGATATAATGTAAACCACCTTTAGTGAGTAAAAGTCAGGAAATTAAATAGTTCTGGCTTGAAGCCTGCACATCTCTATTTACGTTCACCATGCTGGAGAGGATCAGACTGCACAAAAGATGTGCAGAGTGGGTCACATCGAATACAGCTCTCATCTGATTGGCTGAAAGGGACAAGTGGCCTGCTGCTGCCAGTTGCCAGGAAAGTCTCAAAAAAACACACACACATATCCAGGGGGAGTCGTACATGAAAGCGGATTTGTACATTCTCATTCAGCATAAACTATCAAATTTTAAACATTCAAAACTTTTTGTATACTGTAATACATTTGCAAATGTTGTTTTGCATTTGTGAAATGTATTTTCTGAATATTTATTTTTATTTTGTGCATACATACATACATACATATATATATATATATATATACATATATATACATATATATATATATATATATATATATATATATATATATATATATATATATATATATATATATATATATATATATAAACACACAAACAAACACACACACAGTTAAAGTCAGAATTATTAGCCCCCTCTTTGAAATTTATTTTTTTTAATTAATTTATTTATTTATTTTTTTTCCAAATGATGTTTAACAGAGCAAGGAAATTTTCACAGTATGTGTGACAATATTTTTCTTCTTCTGGAGAAAGTCATACTTGTTTTATTTTGCCTAGAATAATTTTTTTCAATTTTAAGTTTTTAATTTTTTAAAAACCACTTTAAAGGTCAAAATTATTAGCCCCTTTATGCTATTTTTTATCAATAGTCTACAGAACAAACCATCGTTATACAATAAATTGCCTAATTACCCTAAACTAGTTATATTAATTAACCTAGTTAAGCCTTTAAATGGGATGATGCAGTGGCGCAGTAGGTAGTGCTGTCGCCTCACAGCAAGAAGGTCGCTGGTTCGAGCCCTGGCTGGGTCAGTTGGCGTTTCGGTGTGGATTTTGCATGTTCTCACTGCGTTCGCATGGGTTTCCTCCGGGTGCTCCTGTTTCCCTCACAGTCCACAAACATGTGGTACAGGTGAATTGGGATGGCTAAATTGTCCGGAGTGTGAGTGTGAGTGAGTGTATAGATGTTTACCAGAGATGGGTTGTGGCTGGAAGGGCATCCGTTGCATAAAAACGTGCTGGATAAGTTGGTGGTTCATTCCGCTGTGGTAACCCCAGATTAATAAAGGGACTAAGCCAAAAAGAAAATGAATGAATGAAGCCTTTAAACGTCACTTTAAGCTGTAAAGAAGCATCTTGAAAAATATCTAGTAAAATATTATTTAATGTCATCATGGCAAAGATAAAATAAATCAGTTATTAGAGAAGTTATTAAAACTTATGGTTAGTAATCTTCTCTCCGTTAAACAGAAATTGGGGAAAAAAATAAACAGGGAGGCTAATAATTCAGGGGGACTAATATTTCTGACTTCAACTGTATAACAATATTATTTATTTAAATTTTTTTTTTGCGCACATGAATTTAGTTTTATGCATGTGAATTTGGCTACGCATGTGTACCCGAGCCCACACTTGACCTGACCGGCGAGAAGAAAAACACGCTGCTTATGATAGCAAAAAAAATGGGGACTTCTATGATGAACAGGCACATGAAGCAGACTTGCCATGGCAGAAAGTATGATAGTAAGTCTTCTTTTGTTCAATGTCCTCTTTTGTTACGATCCATTCTGAATAAACAAACAATGCAGTTTACATGCTTCATCCTGATTGCATAATTCATTGAGATAAATCTAAACTAATTTCTGTAGTTTAAACAACTCAGAATTGTAGTTGAGAACGTCTGTTATAAAGACCCACATATAACGGTGCACAGGGCACAGGTTCAGGTAGGGTCAGGTTTCATTTTTTGGGCCCGATCTAAGCTCTAGTTTTAATCTTACATATTGCACATTTAACTCTGGTTTATCACATCTAAGTTCAATTTCACTAGCCACATCCAGGCTAGATTACTGCCAAAACTATTTGCAATTGAGAAATCACTTAAATAGGTGACACAGTGGAGCAGTAGGTAGTGCTGTTGCCTCACAGCAAGAAGGTCGCTGGTTCGAGCCTTGGCTGGGTCAGTTGGCGTTTCTGTGTGGAGTTTGCATGTTCTCCCTGCGTTCGCGTGGGATTCCTCCAGGTACCCCTGTTTCCCCCACAGTCCAAAGACATGCGGTACAGGTGAATTGGGAAGGCTAAATTGTCCGGAGTGTGAGTGAGTGTATGGATGTTTCCCAGAGATGGGTTGCGGCTGGAAGGGCATCCGCTACGTAAAACGTGCTGGATAAGTTGGCGGTTCATTCCGCTGTGGCAACCCCGGATTAATAAAGGGACTAAGCCGAAAAGAAAATGAATGAATAAATAAATGAAATCCCATAAATAGGACCTGTCTGAAAAGGTGAAGTAAACAAAAAGATCCAAGACAAAAAAAAAAAAACATCATGCCAAGATTCAAGGAATTTCTAAAACAAATGAGAAAGAAAATTGAGATCATGCAGTCTGAAAAATGTTACCATTTCTAAAGCTTTGGGATTGCAGCAAACAACAGTGGGGGCTATTATCTACAAATGGCAAAAACTTGGAACAGTAGAGAACCTTCCCAAAAGTGGCCAGCCAACCAAAATAACCTCAAGAGTGCAGTGACAACTCATCCAAGAGGTCACAAGACCTCACAACAGCAGTCAAAGAACTACAGGCCTCACCTGCCTCAGTTAAGGGCAGTCTTCAGGGCAGAAATCCAAGACGAAAACCACTGCTGAGCAAAACAAAAAAAACAAATGCATCTTGATGATGCACAAGACATTTTGGAAAATACTGATGAGACTAAAGTTGAATATTTTGGAATGTGTGTTTCCCATTATGTGTAACGTAAACGTATCACCGCCTTTCAGGAAAAGAACATCATATCAACAGTAAAATATGATGGTGGTAGTCTGATGGTCACAGCTGTACAGCTGTTTTGCTGCTTCAGGACCTGGGCGACTTAAAGGAACCATAACCATTCTATTGTGGACCTAAATATCCTGGAGGATAATAGTCATTAAGACATCTGTTAGTGAACTCAAGCTGAAGCAAACTTGAGTTCTGCAAAAGAACAATGATCTAAAACATGCCAGCAAGTCCACTTCTGAATGCCTGAAGAAAAACAAAATAAAGACTTTGGAGTGTCCTAGTCAAAATCCTGACCTGAATTCAAAAAAAGATCTTAAAGAAGGCGCTTCATGCTCGAAAACCGTCCAATGAGGCTGAAGTACAACCATTCTGCAAAGATAAGTGGGCAAAATTTCCTACACTGCGCTGTAACAGACTCATTGCAAGTTGCATTGCAAACTACATTATGTGTTTACAAGTGTTATCTTTGACTAATATATAAATTTGCTTGATGACCTGGAACATTTAAGTGTGACAAACATGCAAAAAACAAGAAGGAAATCAGTAAGGGGCTTTTTATGCCACTTTTTCATGCCACTGTATGTTCATGAAACTGGCCAAAATTATAAGAACATCTAACAGATCTACATTTTGAGTTCACCTCCAAAACACATTGTTGAAGTTGTAATACCAGTTGGACACACCAAATATTGAAGTTAAAAGTCTATAAATGCTGTACAACTCATTTCTTCTGATATTTGCTCCTCTCAGAAAGCCATCTACATGTTTTATGAACATTTATAAAATGAAATTATCCCATGCCTCCTGCAACTAAAGCCAAAGGCATTCCTTTGAAATATTTTTTGCTTGATTTTTTGTGAGGATAATTGACAAAATCTCTATGATCTCTAGCTCTAATGTATAGTTTCTAGAGTGTAATGATGACTTTGATATTTCATTCTCTTTATGGTAGTAGTGTAACAGATCACAAATCTCACAATTTGGTTTTTGAGTCATGGATTGGACTTTTTTGTTTTTAGATTAGCCAAAAAGGGTAGGCAATAAATTTTATTTGCTACAGTTGCTGATAATGTTAAATGTATAAATCTAACATATATTGAACTCGCCTTCATATGCAATTACGTGTATGTTCATTGTCATAATTGAGCATCAAGTTAAAGGCATGTGAAGGTGAGTAAGCTGTGATTTTAATCTTTACAGTAAACACCAGTGTTTATATTGTGATGTATGAGGCCAATCAGACACATACTTATTTTGCTTTATTCAACAAATAATCAACCTCTCCCAATTATCAGTTATCAGTGTGTAATTTGATTCCAAAGGTATTTACAGCATGGAAAGGATTGTGCGTGGAATGGACAGAGACATGGTCATGTTTCTAGACAACTGGACTTAAGACTTTCACTACTTTTTATGTAATCACTTAGTCCCTCTTTATGTGTAATCAGGTGTTTGCAACAAGTATCTTGCTCATGTATTAATCTTCTGTGTTATAACGATACTGGAATTAATGTTTAACACTACCACACAAACAAGATCATAGATGGTTCACGTTTGATGTCCCTGCAGAGCTAATTTTGTGTACTGAACGATCGTTAACATTAACATTTTAAGAAACTTCAAACATTTATTCAGCATTCACCCACAATGCAAATCACCAAGCTTTGGAACAAAGTATCATAAAACTTCCCTTGGGAAGGTAACTTTCTCAATGGTCAACTCAGCTCCTAGGGGTGGTACAACACCATCCTTAAAAAAGTTTGTGACCAAAAGAGAAAGATCTTCAGTTCCAGCTCAGGACAACTCTATAGGTCCAGTGAGCAGATGTGGACCCTGACAAAAATGGGATCACAGCACAGCCCAAACAATCCCATCTCTGTTACTTTTCTTTCTTTCTTTCCCGTTGAGAGTCCGGTTAAGTTTAGTGCACCACAAAACCAGGAGTCAACAGGACTACAGTCTTATACCATCTCAAACTTGAAACTTCAGACACTCCTCCCAAACCCACGTGGGAACCCAGCTCAAGAGAGAAAGTTCTTCACATCACAAAAGAAACAAGTAAGACTAGACAAAAATTGAACTGGTGTAAATTATATGTAACCCTAAAGAAACCAAAGATGGGTTAAATTGATGACTTTTGGTTCACCTGGTTAGGTATCACAAAATCGGTTGTTTTTTTACATCATTACACTCTCTTAAACTGTTCTTTTTCTTTCTTTATTCCTCTCTACAACCTGTATGAATGCATGTTTGTATTAGATGATAGTTTCTGTGAAAATAATCAATAAAGTTTCATTTTGTATAAAGAAAATTGACTGTGAATATTTATGAATCTACTGCCTTAAACTTAGATCTTGTTACCCTGCTTAAACATAAATGGGTTTTAACTATATTTTGGATAGCAATAAGCTTTTTTCACGCGGCCGCCATTTTAAAGAAGCAAAGCGAGACTGCGGTGGGAAGAAACCCCGATGTATAGGACCAGCACTGTAAACATTGCAGTAACATGCTGTGGAATACAAACCTCCAGCTGTTGCAGCTGTCCAGTCTCCGTGTATCCGTGTTTGCACTCAGGTTTACCGCCCTTCACCCAGTGCAAACACAGATACACGGAGACTGGAGCGCAAACAGCCGTGAAGATCAGTCAAGTCATCAAGCAGATCGCTCGGCTAGTCTGTGTTTGTGCTCGGTAAACAGCGGAGGGTGAACTGATGACCTTCTGGGCCAATCACAAGCATTTCTGTTGAGCATGTGAACACAATGGCAAATCAGCGCTGTTTTAAGAAAGCCATCAACAGTGCCTTAAATGTTAGCGGGAAATTGATGGTTTTTCTTTTAATTCAGTATCGTGACAAGTCTAATCTAGTGAAAGAATCAGTATATTAACTCGAGTTTGATAAAAGGCGTCTAAAACATGTTTTGGAAAGAAAACGTTAGCTAACTAGTGCCATTTCCCTTAACTTAGCTGAAAATAAGCTCTGATATCCCTTTTTATTTTCATCATTCAACGGACCTTTGGGTCACTTGGAAGGCGGTGAAATGGTAAATTTGTTTCACTTTCTCTTCGCTGATAAGATATACAGCCAAGTACACATTGTTCCAATGTACTGTAACTCACAACGATACTTCCAGGTTTCTTCCCACCGCAGCCTCAATTTCGCTTTTAAAAATGGCAGCCACGTGAAATCAGTCTATAGCCATAGTTGAAGTCAAGTGTCTGTTCGAATGATCGCTGAATAATTCTTTGTTTTGATTTAAAGAGTCGATTCTTTTTGAAATACACTTAAAATTAAACTTTGCTTTTTGCTATAACTAAATCAAAAGACTGAATCTCTTTCTCGAACAAATGCAGATTTGAATGCTGTGCTTTGAAGGATTGTGCAGATATATACACAATGCATTAATGCAGGAGAAAAAAAAAAGTAGTGACAGAAAATACCTTTAATAGCTTAAGAAAGGATTAATGTCTGTTAAAATGACATCATGACTGCTGTTGTATGTGTCCTTAATGTTTATCAAACATAAAAAAACAAGAGAAAAATCTCCCAGGGCCCTACACAGAATAGCTTTTGTAGCTTTAATGAGGACTAATCTATATTTAAAATTTACAAAAGTGCAGTTTTATTTTACAATTGATAACTTTAATGAATTGATGTGTTATTTCCTCCCTGAATATTAGACCTACATTACATGAAAATCTTCAGCTGTTTGTTTGATTTGTTAATTTTTTCTACTGTGCTAAACGTACAATATGTTACTTTATTTCTATTCTTATTTTATCATTGACAATTTACCAGTCTTTAATAAACAAAAATATATTAATTTAGAATGTTTAAAATGATTGAACTTTATATTAGTTCGGCTAAAAGCCTTCAAAAGTTGTCATAACATTATTTATCAGGACTAGGGATGTTCTTTTCTGTTAATTTTGCCAATTGGTCCTGTGAATAAACAAATATGTGTTGCACATTTATGCAGCAAAACTTAAATTACAAAACAAAAAAAATTATATTTTCAATTGTTTTACTGATACAATTCCACTAATTGGTTAAAAATGTGGTTAAAAACGGTTTATGTGAGCATCCCTAATCAGGATGTATGGTTATATCTGTCAAGAAAAATAACAGGGAAAGTTTAGGCAGGTAAAGTGATCCACATGTTTATACTGTATTTCACTAATTTTAGAATATATTTGTTCATAAATCTGTAAAATACAACATATTCAGAGTGTCAAACAAATAGCAAATCAATAATGTAGAATAGAAAATTGTGACTTTGTTAAAACAAATTATACATTTGCTTTAAGCATTTAAATGTTTTTGGAGATAACAGATTACCAAATGGTGACTTGTGAAATTGAATGACTGTGTGGTACTGTTACATTGTAATATAAAACATATCTAATTGATGCATCAGCTTGCATATAAGAAACAATCTGAGAATTTACAAAGTTCGAAATAAATAGCTGTTTGTGTATATTTTTCACCTTTGAAACCTCACTAAACTCAGTACATAATGAACATGTATAAATTTGTGTACTATACCGTTGGCCTCGGTGTAGACTTTGGACTCATCAGTGCTGGTCACTCTGCAAGTAATGAAAGTTTTCCTCCCCTCTATTCGATCTAGGGCACAGTGGATTATAACCACACTACCCAGAGGTACTGGACTATAAGAAAACAGATTAACAAATCAAAACATATATTCATGCCACAACTGCCTATGAAAGGCTAAAACATTAGCTCACCTGCGGTAGTTTATGTTGAGATTGGCAGTCACACTGGGTCCTGACAGGTAGCCAGCAAGCATACCTGTCACTGTGTCAATCATAGTGGCTATGGCTCCACCATGTACATGTCTGCCACACAGGAAAAATGCATGTTTCCAACCTATTACTCACAAATGCAACTTTGGCACTCTATTTCATGCACTCTATTTTTTTTTATTAAATGTATACAGTCAAACCAAACATTCAGACACCTTTAACATTTCTCATATTAACAGTTTACTTGATATAGGTTTAGAAAATAGTACTGTTTCAGAAAATCTTGCATCTTGATGATGTCAAATAACATATAAAAGGTATAATATAATGAATACTAGTATATAGTATGACAATATTTACACAATTACTAATATAGTACTATAGTACTATGTTGGTTCACACAGCCTCAACAACAGCCTCTAGTCTCCTAGGTTCCTGTTGTCAGTTTATGCAAATCTGAGCTTCATTATTTTCCTAGACTCGCTGCAGCAGGTTTTAGTCCATTCTATGAAGAGTTTTTGAGTATAATAACAAATAATAATACCTTCAATTTATTTAGCGCTTTTAAAGGTACACAAAGCACTTTACAAATACTGGGGGAATCTCCTCGTCCAACACCAGTCTGCAGCATCCACCTGGATGTTGCAATAGCAGAAATTTAACACCAGTCCACACACCAGCTTTTTGGTGGAGAGGGGACAAAATGGTGAAGTCTATTATGATATGGAATGGTTACAAGGCCAAGATTGACAAAGGCCAGTAGGCAAGTATGGGCATGATACTGGGGTTATACCCCTACTTTAATAAGTCACAGTTTACTATCCTCACTTAAATTAGCTATAATGTTCTGTGTATGAATAATGTTTAGTTGGACAGTAGAATAGAGCTTATTCTTACCCAGGTGCACCCTCTAGTAAATGACCTGGCTGAAACAGACAAATGCAGATCTTCTCCTCCTTATTGAAAAATGCCACATATTCAAATGCTGCACCTTCCTCTTGAACACTTCTCGTGAAAAGCCGAGCTTTGGCCTGGATCAGTTTGCTGAGGTATATGCCACCTATCAGACAAAACAGGTTTGATTTTACAATAAAAATGTTAGCATTATTTAATTTTATTTTTACTGAAACAAGTACTACAATTAAATACGCCAAACCCATTTTACTTGCCAGTAGCATGTTTAATGGAGCGGTTGTAGCTGGGCAACTTCCTCCAAGGCCCAGTTTTATTCTCAAAATTTTCTGTGTCAGTGTCACACTGTGCATTATAATGATCATAAAACTTGCGCATTTCTGGACTCCAAGATGGGTTGGGTTGGCTGAAGTCCTGCAGCTGAGATGAATACGTCCAGAGTGAAATTGCCTGGATCAAGTGTGACATCACAGGTAATAATTTAGATACACATAATCTATATGATATATATATACACACACACACGCGCGCATACACACGCGCACACACAGTATGCAGAATGGGTGGATGACCTTTTTGTAGTTAGTCAACTCATTTCAATTAATTATGACATTTAAATACTGCATTTTAGTGACATTTCAAATGCTATTTTTAGCCGGATTAGCTGGTCGATGTTCATAAGAACACATTTTGATGTACCAAAAACATTTCCTAAAGATTTAAAATAAATAAATATGAATAAATACTTATTTTTAAAACACAAATTGATCACATCATATGTTATTAGGAAAAAAATTGTAATCTGTTAAAGTTTTAAGTTGTAACTGTAGCTTATTGTCATTTATTTGGCAAATAACTGGCCAGCACATTCAATTGTCAGTCAGAATTTGCCCATTTAAATAATATCACATTAAAACACAATAATAATAATAATAATTAGAATAACATTTAATTGTAAAATGTTTTCTCTATTTAACAACAATAAAGTGGGTCAGTAGTGTAAGATGACCTCATTTACGTCAGATTGTATGTTTTCTTGCACAGCTGAATGTTGGACTAAAAAACAATTGTTTGCATTGGTTAAAACTGGTTAGCTGAAGTCACGCCGAAGGAACAGTCACCGGAGTATTCCGCCTGGTCTTAACGCCTTTTTAGATGGGTTATTTTCACAATTATGGTGGCATAGCAGTTAAAATAAGACAAATAAGTTCATATATGGGACAAATTCTGGACCCTTGTCAGCGAGGGGTGGGTCTTTCGAACCACCCGAACCCCTGGCCTCTTACATACACATATATGAATAACATACACGAAAAGTTTAACGTACCGAGATGGGACTGATGGTCTTGAGTGATGACCGCATGCGCCGTAGAATTGCACTTGAGATCTGATGGCCATGGAAATGACAAATTCTTCTCGCTATGTGTGCTAGCATGTTTCCAGATGTAGGTCACTCCAAATCAAATGCGTCAACTTTATAGGTGTTATTTTTAGAAAGATTACACCTAATTATCTAATAGGAACAAATAATATGAGTTTGTACACTGTGTAATGGACTAACGTTTAAAGCATTTCCTCGCGCAATGTCTGCCAATAGCAATAGCACACAGCTAATAACTATACGTATTAAACTTTAGCTATTTATTCCTTTAAAGCACAGAAAACAATCTTAAATGAGAAAAAAACGGCTTGATAAATCGATTTAAGATCAAATACTGTACAAAACGAATGCCACTAAACAGGTGAAAACAAGATCAGCCGGTGACATTCAGAACCACAGACGTCATAGGCGATTGGCTAATATCATAGATATATATACACTAGATATCGCATACGGACCCTGAGCATGCGTCAATAGCGCCGCCACATTTATACAGTGCTCCCAGGACAAATGTCAACCGCACTAGTCAAGACAGTGTTAAGTACGTGAAGATGCTGGACTTTAGCGCTGTCTACGGGTGTAGTAACGAACAAAGTACAAAGGTAGAACATTTCATAGGTAAGATTATTTTTTTTACGTTTTTGTATGTGAACTTTTGTGCTAAACAGGTAACATTATTGATGACAATACAGTCACTTACTGCATTCTCCATAGCACTAAATACTCGGCTTGTGCTAGTTTTGTTGGATAAAATCAGCAAACAATGTAAAATAAATATGACAATGAGATGCTGTGGTGCCAGAAACTTGTAACGAGGCTAACGAGTCGTTCATAATGGAAATTCATTCACAAACGAATCGCTCCCTCCGTCAGTATGAGAAGCGAAAGCAGGAGAGGGCGTGTGTTTTAGGACACGGATTAGATCAAATTTAACAGGGACGGTGGATAGTACATTTCCATACACACAGACACAAGCTTTTTGTCAGGAATGCCTGTGCAATCACTTATCCATCAATGTGAAAAAGTGATGCAAAATTATAATTTTCGTAATTAAAAAAAATTGTATACTGACCTCCGGAAAACTCCAGATCAAAGATGTGTATGTCTCTGGCTCTGGATGGCCACAGTCCTCCACTGCATCTGGGTCCCGCATTCGTTTCAAAGGAGCGCTACCCTGTACTAAAATGGCGGCTCTGTTGACGCATTCCTTCCAATAGACAACAACAGGGTAGGCGACATCTAATGTATATATCTATGGGCTAATATGTACACGCGGAGTGAAACGCGTGTGGTTCTATCACGTGCCAGAAATGCCTGCGTTTGATTGGTGGATTGAAGTGACAGAACATCCTAGTGACTGTGGCGGTCTCCCATTTATTTTATAAAAACTTTGTTCCGAAAAAACTCCCTATAAAATGTACCAGCAAGTATTACTGGCTTGGAGAAAATGTTATTCCCATAATTATTCTCCACAATAAAACATTTTTATGGAACAACCTGGATTAACATCAAATCTTTATTTTTTATTTTTTTATTTTCAAATTGGTACAACAAAGATATATTAGAAAGTACAAAAACTGTCACAGGGGTGGTTCTTACCAGGGGGTTCAAAGAAAACATTTATTAATATGGACTTTTTAGATACAATACTGTTAAGGTAGGCTACCAACCCAGCTTTAGTACAAATTGTGTATGATAATAGACATGGCCAATATTCTCGTTTTTTTAAGGAAAGGAATAATAAATTATGCAGTTAAAAGTTGCATATTTTTTTGATACAAAATTAATTTAAACAACCATTTATTAAGAAATTCGCTCTTAAAGTAAAACTAAATAAATTGCTAAATACTCTTGACACATGACAGCATTCAGCCCTCAACAAATGTGTAATGCGTATCAAATTTAACAGTTTACTGTGAATTTTACCTAATTTTGCACAAATGGATAATTGAATATTAATCAGATGATGTCATTTCGCTGCTGTGCCGTCAGCCAATCGTTGCATTGTTGATCCTGATTTCGACGATCGATAGACCAGTCCTTCACAACACACTCGCTTAAAAGATCTAAGATGATTTGGTAGATCCTTGATCTGTTGATTTTGATAACTGATCTCTGGTTAATTTGGTTCTTCAAGCAAGTTCGCGAATCAGATTACAATGTCTGGATGAGCTGATCTGAGATCGCTTCGTGTGTTGTAAAGGACAGATCTATCGCTCCTCGAAATCATGATAATTAATGCAACGATTGGCTGATGGCACAGCGTAATGACATCACCTGATTAATATTCAATTATCCATGTGAGCAAAATTACATAAAATCAGCAGTTAACTGCTTGTTAAATATGATATGCAATACATTTCCGTCTTTGTTGTGAGCTGTAGCCTTTACTTTTTGTGTGTCAAGAGTATTTAGCAGTTTATTTACTTTAACATTTTGGATTTTCTTTAATATAGGCTAGGCCTATTTAAGTTTCTTAATCGGCGTAAGGAATTTAAATTTAAATTTTGCATCAAAAAAGCATTTTGATATTGGTAAAAGTGTCTGCAACTTTTGCAAAGCATCAAATCAACGGCATATTAACTGTCAAAGCATGCATGACTGCATAAATTATTATTCCTTTTTATATATGAATATTGTGTATGTCTATTATCATACACGAATTTTAAAGCTGGGTCAGTACGCGTTTGTATCTAAAAAGTCCATATTAACCCCCTGGGGAGAGAACATCCCGTTTTTGCACTTTTATTTCGGAGTGCAGATTGCTTAAGTTATATATTTTAAAACTATTTTACTATTTTCCCAAGTATACATAACCTATAGGTTACTACTGTGAGAAAATATCAGCATTCGGTACATACTTTCAGTATTACTTTCACTTTAGAAGACCCAATCTAGACCTGTTTATGGGCAATTCTTTAACTACAGTCACTTTTATGTCGTTTGATCATATTTAAAAATTCATTCATTCATTTTCTTTTCGGCTTAGTCCCTTTATTAATCTGGGGTCACCACAGCAGAATGAACCGCCAACTTATCCAGCACATGCTTTACGCAACGGATGCCCTTTCAGCTGCAACCCATCTCTGGGAAACATCCACACACACTCACTCAGACTCATCCACTATGGACAATTTAGCCTACCCAATTCACCTGTAATGCATGTCTTTGGACTGTGGGGGAAACCGAAGTACCCGGAGGAAACCCATGTGAATGCAGGGAGAACATGCAAACTCCACACAGAAACGCCAACTGACCCAGCCGAGGCTCGAACCAGCGACCTTCTTGCTGTGAGGTGACAGCTCTACCTACTGCGCCATATAAAAAAAAAATAATAATAAATAAATATATATATATATATATATATATATATATATATATATATATATATATATATATATATATATATATATATATATATATATTTTTTTTTTTTTTTCAACCTCCTCTTTCTTTGACAAACTAAAAAAACTTACTTTAAAAAAATTACTACTTTTGTATTATATTTAAATTCAAAAATGAACTATATTCAATAATTCAATAATAAAACTATTATTTATCTGGTGACTATTAAAGTACCTTAATTAAGCACTAGTGAAATAGGTTACATATTTTATAGTTATTAATGTGAGACGATTGTCAATATAAATTTGTATATATATTTGTAAATATAGCTGTTACACGGTATCAGTGTCATTTCCACTACAACACTGTAATGTCACTTTAAAAAGTTTGTGTGGAAGATTGTTTTTTTTTTTTCTACAAAAATGAATAATGACATCAGAGCACATGTTCAATAAATATTTATCAAATTTATATTAAATTTATATTAAATTTAGTTCAGTAAAATATTTATTCTACAGCCTTCCAAACATGCTGTACCTTCAAATGTGTTTTTAAAAAGCAAACACAATTAAGTTAAATAAGAGTATTTTGTATACATGAAATGCTAGTATCAATTCAAAACTAATAGGTGAAGCTATATATAATTTAAGCTTTTCACAATAAACTGTAGAAATGTCATTTCCACCGCTGTCATTTCCACAGCATGTGGTGGAAATTACATTTATGGTTATAAAACACAATTAAACTGCTGTCACACAGGGCTTTTCCTCCCATAGACTTCCATTCATACGCACGCGAATGCGTCAGACTGGAAACGTAGGGTCATGCGTTAATTTTTCGCTGGCTTTTTAATTGTCTAATCATCTTGTTTAATCCCACCCCTTTTCGCAGCGCCGCACGACACAATTTCGCACATACAAAGCTCAGTGTGACCGCAGCTTTAATATGAATTGTGCAAGTACAGGGGTTGGACAATGAAACTAAAACAATGGCCAATTTAGTGTTGGAGGTTGCATGGCTAAATTTGAGCAGCTGGTGGCCAATCTTCATTGCACATTCCACCAGTTGGCCTAAGAGCAGAGTGTGAAAGTTTAATTAGCAGAGTAATAGCACAGTTTTGCCTTAAATATTGCAATGCACACAACATTATGTCATATGGTGACATATATCAGAATTCAAAAGAGGATAAATTGTTGGTCTGTGTCCCGCTGGCACATCTGTGACTAAGGCTACGTTCACACTGCAGCCAAATGTGGCCCGAATCAGATTTTTTTGCCCATATGTGAGTCAGGTAATGCTAGTGTGAACAGCCCAAACTGCATGGAATCTTATCTTTTCAGGTCAGATCTGTGACACTTTCATATGTAGTCTTAAATCAGACACAGATCTGATGTTTTGCAATGCGACCGCAGTGTAAACGGTTATTTCAGAATCAGAATCAGAAAGAGCTTTATTGCCAGGTATGATTACACATACGAGGAATTTGTTTTCGTGACAGAGCTTCTACAGTGCAACAGGATAACAGAGACAGGACAAAAAACAGATAATAAATATATTTTTAAAAAAATAGAAGTAAGTAGTGAGTGCAAATATACAAATTGATGTACGTGTTTATTACTATATACAACGTTATATGTGCAGCTGTTATGTGCAAATTGGCATGTAAAGTGTGTTGTTAAATAAGTGTATATGTGTATAAAAGTGTATAGCAAGTAGTGATGTTGGTTCCGCAATTATTATCAAGTGTTCATGAGATGGATTGCCTTAGGGAAGAAACTGTTTCTGTGTCGGGCTGTTCTAGTGCGCAGTGCTCTGTAGCGTCGACCAGAAGGTAAAAGTTCAAAGAGGCAGTGTGCTGGGTGTGAGGGGTCCAGAGTGATTTTGGCAGCCCTTCTGCTCGCTCTGGATAAGTACAGTTCTTGGGGAGTAGGAAGGGTTGTACCAATGATTCGCTCAGCAGTCCGAACCATTCTACATAGTCTTTGGAGATCGTATCTAGTAGCTGAGCTAAACCAGACAGTTAATGATGTGCAGATGACTGATTCAATGATGGAGTTGTAGAACTGTTCAGCAGCTCCTTTGGGAGGTTAAACTTCCTCAGCTGACGAAGAAAGTACAGCCTCTGTTGAGCTTTTTTGACAATGGAGTCAATGTGAGTGTCCCACTTCAGGTCCTGAGAGATGGTGGTGCCCAGGAACCTGAATGACTCCACTGCTGCCACAATGCTGTCCATGATGCTCAGTGGGGGGAGAGCAGTGGGGTTTCTCCTGAAGTCCACTATCATCTCCACTGTTTTGAGCATGTTGAGCTCCAGGTTGTTGTGACTGCACTAGACAGCCAACTCCTTAACCTCCTGTCTGTAAGCAGACTCGTCACCGTCCTGAATGAGGCCGATAAGTGTGGTGTCGTCTGCAAACTTCAAGAGCTTCACAGAGGAGTCTTTTGAAGTGCAGTCATTCGTGTACAGGGAGAAGAGCAGTGGGGAGAGGACACACCCCTGGGGGGCACCAGTACTGATTGTGTGGATACTAGATGAGAATTTTCCCAGCTTCACCAGCTGCTGCCTGTCCGTTAGGAAGCTGTTGATCCACTGACAGACAGAGGTGGGCACAGAGAGCTGAGTTAATTTGGGCAGGAGAAGTTTTGGGATGATGGTGTTAAACGCCGAGCTGAAGTCAACAAACAAGATCCTCACATAGGTCCCTGGTCTGTCTAGGTGTTGCAGAACATAATGCTGTCCCATATTAACTGCATCATCCACAGACCTGTTTGCTCTGTAGGCAAACTGAAGAGAGTATAGTCAGGGTTCGATGATGTCCTTCAGGTGGGCCAGCACCAGTTTTTCAAAAGACTTTATGACCACAGATGTTAGTGCCACCGGTCTGTAGTCATTTAGTCCTGTAAGTTTGGGTTTCTTTGGGATGGGGATGATGGTGGAGCGTTAGAGGCAGGAGGGCATTTTACACAGCTCCAGTGATCTGTTGAAGATCAGGGTGAAGATGGGGGCCAGTTGGTCAGCACAGGATTTTAAACAGGCTGGTGTTATAAAATCTGGGCCTGGTGCTTTTTTCCTCTTCTGTTTCCGGAAGACCTGGCGCACCTCCTCTTCACTGAACTGAAGTCGGATTTCATGTGACTTTTACATAATCTTCAAGCGACATGGGTCATCATTCTGTGCTGCAAACATCCTCTACTCCTTAACAGCATAGTAGAAAAGCACACATGGCAAGTACTGTACCACAGAAAGTTGGTTGTTCATTTTGAAAAGATTTTGGAGACAAAACTGTTGCTCATTAACGATTGAGGCACGGGTTGATCGCGAAGGTGAAGAGCGCCGTGCATGTTGCAGATAGGGGATCCGTGTGCAAAGGAGGGAGAACTTTCTCTCCGAGAGAAAAAAGGGCAGGTACTCGAGCACCCAAACCCTCCTTCTGTACGTGTCTGCTGTTTATAACGAAGTAAAATGAAACGCACCGCTGTTGTCATAAATCACAAATGATCAGTGTTTTTAATCACAAGTGACTTATTTTAGATTTCATATGCCGAAATACACATTGGTAGTACAGTAGCAGAACAATCATTTACAGTTCATGAAATACACCACGGTTGTCTGTGAAAATGGCAATAATCATTTAAGCATGATCTGACAACGTGCTTACTTCATACAGTATCACTTGTGCATAATTAGACATTTTGTGCTGTCCGTAACTGTACTTTTGTGCATCAGTTTAGGATCATGATCTGAACAGCCATGCAAAAATAAATCAGATCTGAAAAAAAAAATCAGATTTGAGCTCTAAGCCTGGCAGCGTGAACAAGACAGCAAGTCTTCGTAATGTATCAAGAGCCACGGTATCCAGAGTAATGTCAGCAAACCACCAAGAATAAGAACCACATCCAACAGGAGTAACTGTGGACGCAAGAGGAAGCTGTCTGAAAAGGATGTCCAAGTGCTAACACTGATTGTATCCAAAAAACATCAAACCACAGCTGCCCAACTCACTGCAGAATTAAAGAGCATATTGTAGGTTAGACACCCCAGTGAGTCAATGTGCGTAAGAGTAAAGTAGAAACTAGATTTTCTTTAAAATATATGTTAAAGTTTATTATTAAGCCATCTGGAGTAGTTTTTAGTCAGGGAAATTTACTTCCGCATCAGAAAAATCCCCAGACCTGAAGTGATGTAGGATGAGGCAGATCGCGCATATACACAGTATAAAGACAACTGATCGTGGTGCGCATTTGGTTGCAGAGAGAAGATATTCTGAGAAATTCAGAAGAGCAGTCAGAGAAATGTAATTGAACTGTATTGTGAGGAGAACAGAGCAGGTTCATGGTGAGACCAGTGTTGGCTTACAGACAGATATGTAAGTTAACAAAATCTTATCTGGAAATAGCAAAGCTAGTATTGATCATCTATAAGTATTAATACTTACCAGTAGCAGAAACTAATGAGCATTTAATAGAGTTATGCCCCATTGACCCTATCTTTTAATTGTAGATAAGTGATTACAAAACACAAATAACACAGAACATCTGGAATAATGCAGAAAAAGGTAAACAAGGTACTACAAAATCTTTTTATTACACAAGGTTTTCAGAGCTTTTGTATTAAAATAAAAAACAACATCAAATATTAAAACAATTTTAAAAAGTTTTAAAATATGTGTCTTTTTTGTCAGTTTTTTTTTCATTGGATATAAGATGATTCGTATTGGATCGCATTTTGGCAAAAATCCATAAAAAGTACAAGTACAGTTGTTACTGTATAAAATATTTACAAAGATTTGATAAACAGATCTGATCTTTATTTAAGATGAAAAAAACTTCAACCTTAATTCAAGTTCAAATTCTTATTCAACTCAAGTTCAAGTTTTATTTTATAGCACAAAATCATAAGCAGTGTTAATACCCAACATTTTTACTCTTTAAATATGTATAAGTATCTGTGTGAGTGTGTGTATGAGTAGGTAACAAACATAATACTGAAAGAAAAATATATCATCTGACCCATTTAAAAGTAAACCTTATTAAAATTATTTTTCAGTAAGTGGGCCAACATTTATGTGGGTACCACACTATCATGTAATTAATGTGTGCTAAATTGTGAATGCTGTGTAAAAAGGTGCCGACAGCCTCATCCTTGTAAACCCGCTGGAAGGATCTAGAAAGGAGAGCAAATGTAGTGGAGAATAGTGGACAGTTCTGCATTCTTGTTGAGCCAGTGATGACCTCCAGTATTCCACCGTCAGACACACAGTGAGGGCTGATGCAAAAGGGCTGGGGAAATAATGCAAAAGTTTAAATCATGTTCATTAATAATGTATATTTTAAAATTCACCATATGATTTTTAATATAACATAATACAGAAAACCCAACCACAATTGCAGACTCCTGGATAGTGAACTCCAAACCATCTCACAAATATACCATAGGTTCTACCCCATTATAAGTTGAGCATGTGTGAACAAATTAAAATTTTTCAAATGTTATTTGTTTTTCTTCTACAAGATGAATATTTCTCATATGTGAATAAAAAGTGCCTTTCCTCATTGACAGGACAGAATATTTTTACTCTCCCACAAGTGGTTTTAAACATTATTGACTTTCTTCTGTTGATTACAAAAGAAGATATTTTGAAGAAAGCTAAAAATCTGTAACCATTGACTTCTATAGTAGGAAAAACAGATACTATGGAAGTCAATGGTTACACGTTTCCAATATTTAAAAAAAAGAAAATGAAAGATAATGTCTGAGTTTACCTGCCTGCATTATATAAAAATATTCTAGCAATTATTTGCCCTTCTAGTTTTTGTTATCAAATAATACCATGTAAAATTAATATACGGTAGGGGTCATAATAATTTACCCGATGAACAAGGTGAAGGTCTGAGGTTACATTGAGGTAAAGTTGGTTTATATTGACACATTCTGACTTTCTCCCTAATAATATAATTTCAGAAAAGTATTCTTTGCTCATTTCTAATAACATCATATTAGCAGCCAATGACTATCAAAGTACAACATTGTTCACTCTCAGTTTAATAGTGCTAATGTTGTTTTAAGTCATATTTATGTGTGATTTCAGTCATTATATTCAAAGTACCATGGTAAACAATACAGAGAGTGTGTCATAAGCTGTCACTAAATGAATGTGCGAATATAAAATCAACTTTACTTTAGTTGAGGTTACTCTGTGAGCCAAAGTGAAATAAGTGTCTGATCTGACATCACCCGGTTGATTAGAAACACTTCTGGACTCTCCGGAAGTGCGAAAACAGGCACATTTTCTGTAAAATTTGTGCCCTTCGTAAAACATTTTAATATGGTATTTTATGGTATTATAGAGCATTTTCACAAACGATTCTACATTTTTTTTAAATAGTTTTTTAACCTACAATATGCTCTTCAAATGTTGGTCTGGAGCTCCACAGGGTCAACATGGCTGAATGCTTTGCCCACTCGTGCCAATCCCAAACGCCTGTTTCAATGGTGCAGCAGCCAAAATCTTGGGCTGTGGACAATGTGAAACATGTATTGTTCTCTGATGAGTCCACCTTCACTGTCTTTCCCACATCCGAGAGAGTGACAGTGTGGAGAAGCCCCAAAGAAACATATCACCCAGACCGTTGATGCCCAGAGACAAGCCTGGGGGGATCAGTGATGGTTTGAACTGCAATGCCATTCATGCCATTCCCTAGGCCTAATATTAGTGATAGATGGAGCATGACTGCCAAGCATTATGAAGGACCATATGCACCCAGTGGTCCGAACATTGTATCCTGAAGGCGGTGGCCTGTATCAGGAAGATAATACATCAATACACAAAGCAAGACTGGTGACAGAGTGGTTTGATGAACAAGAAAGTGAAGTTGAACATCTCTCATGGCCTGCACAGTCACTAGATCTAAATATTATTGAGCACTTTGAGGTTGTGGGGGAATGAGTCAGGATTTTTTTTTTTTCTCCAGCAGCATCACGTAGTAACCTAAACACTATTCTGCAAGAAGAATGGCTCATAATCCCTCTGGCCACTGTGCAGGACTTGTCTCTGTTATTCCCGAGATGAACTGATGGTATATTGTCCGCAAAAAAGAGGCCTGACACCATACTAATGAATTATTCATTCATTAATTTTCTTTTTGGTTTTGTCCCTTTATTCATCAGGGGTTGCCACAGTGGAATGAACCACCAACTTATCCAGCATATGTTTTACACAGCAGATGCCCGTCCAGCTGCAACCCATCACTGGCAAACACCCATACAGTCTCATTCACGCACATACACTACAGACAATTTAGCTTACCCAATTCACCTATAGCGCATGTGTTTGGATTGTGGGGGAAAACGGAAGCACCCGAAGAAAAACTCATGCCAACACGGGGAGAACATGCAAACTCCTCACAGAGATGCCAACTGACCCAGCCAAGGCTCGAACCAGCAATCTTCTTGCTGTGAGGCAAAAGGCAATACCCACTGCGCTGCCCCACTATTGAATTATTGTGATCTAAAACCAGGCCTTTCAGTTTTATTGTCCAACCCCTCTTTATTTTTAAATTAATTTATATAATATTTGAATAATAATCAGTTATTCACAGTATGCACTGTTACTGTTCATATGTTAGACAAATCAGTTTTTTGATCAATCTCAGCCTTACACATGCAAAAATGTGTGGTTATGCTTAGTAATTTTGTAAATTGAGTTTAAGAAATGTGAGTTTAATAATTTATCTAATAAATATCTAATGTTTTTCTACTTTAACATTGATTCCTTGTCATTTCCACAACACCCTGTTTTTTCCACCACCACCCTGTCTTTTCAATCACCACACACATTTAAAAAAAAAATAATTAAAAAGTTCTTATCACACATTAAAATGTATTCACAATTTATGAGTTCATGCTATATTTAATATAAAAATTCATTCATTCATTATATTCTTTTTGGCTTAGTCCCTTTATTAAGCAGGGGTCGTCAAAGTGGAATGAACCGTCTACGTATCCAGCATATGTTTTACGCAGCAGATGCCCTTCCAGGTGCAACTCAACACTGGGAAACACCCATACACTCCGGCATTCACACAGAACAAGAAAACTCCACACAGAAATGCCAACTGACCCAGCCAGGGATCGAATCAACAGCCTTCATGCTGTGAGGCGATTGTGCTACCCACTGCACCACCATGCTGCCCTATAGAAATTCAATTTATTTATTATCTAACAAGCTCTTAATCAAATTAATATTAAATTTTTGAGTGTGGTAGGTGTACAATTCAGCATTTGGTCCTAGGGGACTAATTTATTTAATTGACAAATGTATAATTATTGTATACATTGTGGAAAGATTGGTTAAACTAGATAAGAAAATTATTTTAGACAATTTCTGACTGCCATAATTTATTTAATTTTAAAATAAAAGCTGTATATTGAGATGTGGTAGAAATGACATTTGTTCATTTCACGATGGAAAAATTGTTAAATATGAACAATTTCTCTTCTTATCTAAGTTTGTCCTTTTACAGAACTTTAAAAAAAATTGTTTTTAAACTTATGAGGCTATGTTATGTTGCTTTTGAAAACTTTTTTACTCAACTTCACAAGGCTAAAAAGGCCCATAGTTGAAGAATTCCCCTTATATGAAATGAGCCTGCTCCCAAGCAGGTTTGAGCTGCCAACTGTTGCTATGACAAGTCTCGTATTGGTTTTGAAGAACAAAATGATCTTGAATTGTGTCAAATCATCAATAACCAAATCGAGCTAATTGAGTAATTCACGACGGACCCCTAGGGTCTGTTCTTCGTACATGGATTACTCAGACTGGCCATAGGAAGCACCGGTCAATCTGGCCTGCCACCGTGACCATAGACAGAGGGTGAGCAAACTCCAGGGTAAGGCTAATATATGCGCTGACCTTTAATGCATTTCAAAAGATTTGCAACCGATGTAGTGGAAAGTTGCGCTGGATCTCGACAAACATCTTCTAGGTTTCAAAAAAGAGGCTGAGGTCTTCGAAGTTCTCAAGTTGAAGCAGTTTATTGTTACAGCAGAGATGGTCGATCGAGCTCTCTCCCACTCAATGTCCAAAAACCCACAGTTTATATACAGTTTCTTATCCATAGGTATCATGAGATATGATTTAACATCACCCTATTCCCGGCTCCAATAGGATCCTAGCTTTTTAATTAATGGCTGTATGTTTTTCTGTTTTTACATATCTTAAAGGTCATATAGCATGTGCTTACAATCATGTGTTTGCATATGATCATGTTGTTTCCATACTTTCTAAATGAGTATCCTTATGTATGCTATTTTGGCGAGGGTTGTTTTTGTCTTGTTCAATATATACATTGTCTAAATGTATTGCATACGCTCTGTCATAATGTTCTCTTTGGCGCATGACCTGCTGTGCTTCAATTGTAAGGCCCTCAATTATAAGGCCCTGCATGTTTGTATGTCTCTTCTGCATCACTTGAATATAGGTCTTTCTATAAGTTTTAACAGTATATTTTAATAGTAATCTATATTTTAATAGTGGCAGATTATATAGTGATTACATAATAAAAGTTCCACTATATATAGTAATTACATAATAAAAGTTCCACTATAAATCCCCCTTAGGGGCTTTATCAAAAAAGTCCCTTTCCTAAATCCCTCGCTGAAGTGCAACTTAAGAATCTAACATTTCACTCAGTTTTTAACGTTCTTGTGCAACCAAAAAATTGCCCATCTACATCCTTATCAATTGTCAGCATCCTTGCTCCGCACTTCAGAGGAGAAACGGAACCAAACATCTCCCTCCACTTTTGCCTTCAGAAGGAGTAAAAGATCCCGCTCTCCCTAACTAAATACTTTCTTGGGGAGTTTAACACTCAACAATTATTAGTCATGTTAAAACATATGCTTTGTCAGCTTTGTTCACAGCAGTGGTTATATAACATATATACTTGATTAATCAACACACAAAAGAAAATCTCAATATTTGCAGAACATTCATAGCCCCTGTAAAAGAACTATATCTGATGTTTCATCCCATGTCGCCAGAGGTACTTCTGAGTACTGTCTGGTGTTGGAGCAGACAGTGGGATTTTTAACCTCCAGTAGATTTTGCTCTTTTTCTCCTTTGTTGCTGGATACTGGAGTGTCCCTTGACCCGTAGTCATCTTCCCTCTTTCCTTGTGTACATCTGATATCAGCTCCGGCAGCTTCGATGAACTCCTTAAAGATGAAAGAAATTTAGGGTAGTAATTGTTCTCAAAACTCATCCAAATGTTCCAAATCTGGCCCAAGAACTTCATAGACATGATCTCTGCAGTCATGCACAGTTCTATTAACTCACACATCGACCATCTGCTTGGCAACAGCTTTAGCTATAAATCTGAGAAGAGGGATAACACAACAAAAAAGAATAAAAACAAATATAGCAATTCTTTTGAATATTCCAATCTTAATTATTGTCCAATCGCAACTATTGTCCTAATGATCCATACATGGAGGCAAACTAGTCACTAAAGTACTTATCCTCTTCAGCATTCTCTTTTACTTCTTTCCTCAGATTTTCCAATTTTCGCATGGCTTCAGTGAAAGATCCACCTAAGGTGGTATTATTTGGAATATAGGAGCAGCAAAGGGTGCAGTGATTTACCAAGCCATTTTATTTGTTAGGGCCAATTATTCTCCTAATACTTTAACGTCATCATTTGTGTAATTTATAAATCTTTGTTGGTTGTAATAAATGTAGTTAATCCACTGTAAAAATTGTCATTGCAATTATCCACACTATTATAGAGTCAAGTCCTTCTTTTACTATATCTCTTGTTTTAAACTCATCTGGTATTACACTAGGTTGGCCAATGTGAACTTCTGAGTCAGGTGTATATTGTCTCTTAATTCAGTGCTTCCAATTCTGCTGTCTTTGTATGTCATTGTGCTCTTCAACTCAATCAGTTATTATCACTTCCTGTATTAGTTTAACTCTAGTACAAATCCCTTTCCATTTCAATGGAATGTTGAGGTGTAATATTCCCCTTCCATAGATCCAGTAGTAGTCTGCTATTTGTTCATATTGTTGTATTAAGGGAAATCATCTTGGCAATTGAACATTTTGTCCAGTGCAATTACCAAGTGTGCTGTTAGCCGTCCTATCGCCTTTTTCTGAAACTGGCAACATTATATTCCTTATTGTAGCTGTAGCCATTTGGAAGGTTTGCATATAAACATTTTCTTTTCCCCACATTTGTCAGTCAAATGCCAAATTATTGCACAATTTCCTTTTAAATTTTCTCACATTTGTCGATCCATTGTTTGGTTATAACATTCATATTCTAATTTCTTATTGCATATTCGTGGGAATCTCTCTTGTTGCTTGAACTCTAATGTTAATTTCTTTGCATTCTTTTTTCAACCTATCATTGTTCTCTAATGTAAATGTGGTGCTTCCTATAATATCAAGACATTGGGCCTGGCAAAATGGAGAGTCACAGTACAGTATACTGAATTTTGTACAATATTTTTCTTCAGACGATTGTTCTTTACCTTCATTTTGTTGTGGGATATTCACCCCTTTCCAAGAAAATTAAGAAGTCAATTGTTGGATACTCTTGTCTGACTCCATCAGACTGGGATAATCCTTTACCTTTGGAGAAGTTACCTCTAGGCTTTCACTCATCTTCATTTGCATCATCATCAGCAGCAGCAGGAACATCTTCCTTCTGTCGTTCACTGTTCTGTTCCTGTGAATGAATAGCTTCATACATGGCAGTTTTTCTTATAAGACAAAATTCTTATTTGCCAATGTATTAGACAGGACATTAGCGTTCCATGCAGTGTTAAGTTCCTGTTTCTGTTAGTGTACATGTAAAAAGCTCATTAAAGCATCTGTTTACACATCAGTCAAGTTTAATAATCCAAACTTAATCAAGTTTAGCATTTTCACATATTTTTAAAAAAGAGCTTTGGCCCTAATGGATCTTCTTGTAGCTTTTGACCAGTCCTTGTGATTGTGCATGATAATTTCACTCTAGCCTTTGATTTATTCTTAATTAACAGTACTTCTTCAACATTTTTATTTATTTGTTTGCTTATTCATTTAATCACTTATTTACTTATTTAGCTATTTTTAATTTACTTTAATTACTCTAAATACTTTATTAATGCACACCCATTATTTGAACTTTTTTCTGATGGTATTTCAGATTTAGAAATCATAGTTTTCTTATTAGAAATATAATTAATCACCACAACCTGTTTTTAATCCTAACCTGTTAAGTAGTACAAACATGTATTTCTTGCCTTGTACTCATTTTAGTATAACTTCAAAACCCTCACTAAATGCTTGAATGTCACTTAAGGTACTGGTTGCTGTCCCTTTCCTCACATTATATTTAGCACAGATGTAACATGGGCAAAACTCACTAATCACTGCATTTAATAAGGAGACCAATCTCCTTGCTGTTTAATTTTTCCTAATACTTTAGCCTTGATCAAAATCATGTGCATCTGCAATAAGTATACTGTACTTAGAAATGCTGTTGGTGCAATTATTCCTTAATGTATAGGCTATAGACTATGTCTTTTCCTCCCTTTCATGCTAGATTGTTCACAGAGATCTGTTTGTTGTTTAATTTTCACAATGTTCTTTAATTGAGATTGTAGCTCTAAAAGCACTATAGGTGAATTACTACCTCACATCCTGTCGCTTATTTACTTTCAAATCTGCTACAGTGTTACCTTCAATGACAGACTAATTTATCTTTCATCACCTCAAATGCCTTTATTGTATCTGTTTTTCCGGTTAATTCAGAACTGTATTTTTGCAGTTTTTCCTGTTTCATAAATTTTATCCAGTGCTGTCTTTTGTAAAATTCTCTGTTCCATCAATGCTAAAATTCTCCCTAAAAGTCATCATATGTTTTCTGCATTTTAACTGCGCTAAGTCTATATGGAGATAATTAAATCAACCACATGTTGTAACAAACTACTATTCATCATAAGATCTTCAGGCACTTTGGTGTATGTATAATTTTCACCAGCAAATGTAAACATTAATTGGTCCCTACACTCCTCTGCTAATTGCCTAAAATAAGCTGAACAGAAATGAATTACTGAACAATATTTGACATCAGGAGGAACATTTGTTCATAAAATTTAGGAACCTCAGCTGGAAGATTTTCTCTCATTGATTGTTCTTATAGCATATGCTTTTTACCGGCTTTAATGCAGCATAATTAAAAAATTAATTTAAATTAAAATCAAATCTTATTAGTTACATACACAGTCATTCCTGACTTGAAATATATTTTAAATCGAAAATATCCAATGATTTATTTCATATTATAATCACTAGGTGTTAATAATCCTACTCTCAATAAAACTCCAATATTGTTTTTATAATCATTTCAGCATTTTTCTTATTTTCTCTGCAGATGTGCATCTGGTTTAATTTTAACCCTCACTATACTGGTTAATTTTCTAATTCTAAATTCAAGTCCAGCAATGATAATACTTCTTTAAGTATTTAACACTGCATTTGTTTAAATCATTTAACTTCTGAGCTATTTGTTCTTTCAGATGTTGTATTCATTATTTTTTCTTTTTCTCTAGATATTTACTTCTAAAGGCAAGCTCATCTAACTGATTAGGTCCACAGCGTTTATGTAATTTTTTGTAAAATCACTGAATCTATCTGGTCTGTTTTGCTATTTTTTTCCTCATTATTCCTCAAATTTACTTCCCAATTTTTCAGTTATATGGCTATATATGCGAAACAAACTCTATTATATTAACCCCCTTTTTTTCCCAAAATCATATTTTATTACATTTAGCGCTTCTCACTGTTGACTTATTCTAATGTGCTGTTCTTTTTTTTCCTTTAATTTCTTCCTGGTATTAATTTTCTAATTCTAAATCTCTTTCAGGATCATACATTTCATAGACAAATTCTGCTTCTTACTAGCCCTGCTTCAGAAATGTTTAACTTAATGTATGATCCCCATTATCAATTGTCTTTCATCTTCTATGTGTTATAATTAATAGATATTATCTTTTTATTCTGTAATCCTTATTTAATTCAAATTGCTTTTAATAAATGTGAAGTCCTAATTTATATAATACCTTCCTTCCTGACTAATTTGACAGGAGTCTAATTTGATTCAAGAAAGGGTCCACTTTTGTTTTAATTTGCAATGTACTTGATTTGCATCATAGTTCTACTGGGCTTTTGAGATTGAGTTTGCTAGACCACAGCCAATCTCTCTCCCTCGCACCCCGAGGCAACTGTTCAATAGATGATGCAGTCTTTGCATTGTTGCATTCAGGAATCCCCACATTTCCTGTATTTTGAAGGAGTTAAAGTGTAGAGCATTCCTCCTTCCTCTTGGTGATGGCTTCTCTTTCACCCAGCTGATGTTGCTGGAAAACTTAGCTTTTTTGATCAGTTTATCAGTCTCTTGTTTCTCCTTCTTTAAGTGTCTCTTGAACATATGTGGATGGGTCAAGTCTCAGTAGTTCTCTGTATGCAGTGCCTGGCTCACTGCTTTAGTTCATGTAATAAGAGTCCACAATCAACAATTTGCTCCTTGTGTTTCTCCAAACACCTTATTCTATTTCCCAGTGCCTTCAGGAATGTCCGGCAGGCGAAAAGACAAGGACCCCTCAAAGTCCATCTCTGTGCACCATAATTTAATATATACATTTGCTTAGTTATTATCTAAACATTTTTCCACTTTCCCATGTTTCCTTTATCAAATAAAGACTCCTCTCATCTATGTTCTTCTCTTTGCTGCCCAACAGCTGATTTTTTTAATATTTATTACTAAATCATTTGTATTTTGTATTAATTTCCTATTTTGTTAGTTTTCTTCTAATTCCATTTCTTTAGCTTCAGCTTGTGCTTAACTTATTTATTTTTCTCCTAATTTATTCTAGTGTTTTCTCACTAGTTGGTCTTTCTTTACATTGTTTTACATTTCTCTAGCATTTTCTATACCTCTTTCAAGTTTACAGTACATATTTCTTACTCTTTTTTCACACTCATCATTTTACTTTTTACCTTTTGTCTTATTCTTTTAATTTATAATTATTATTTTGTATTTACTCACACACTGCTTACATCAAATGTTCCTCCTCTTTGCCATTATTTTCTTTTCTGTTCTCTTTTTGTTGAGTATTTAATTATAAATTATTTATATCTTAAATATTCATTTTTTTTTCTAAATTCTAAGTATTATTCCTCTCTGTTCCCAAATGTTTAACTTATTACTTTATTCTGTTATATAACACATTTTTTATTTTCCAAATTGTATTTACTTTACCATATCCTACTCTTTACACCTCATTAATATTAAATCAGATACTATTATTCACTAAATTAAATTCTAAGAATTTATATTATGATCTCTTTGTATGCACAAATGTCAACCTATGTTATATACTTCTCCTTAATTTAATATATTTCTCTTTATATCTTTCTATCTGAACTGAATTCATTTATTTCCTAAACATTATAATATCTTCCCTAAACTGCATCAGTCTCTTCTATATTTTCTTTATTACACAATATTTCACAGTCCATCTTTATATTATAATCTACAATGATGATTCTTTTATCTCACTCTTTATCACAAACACTAAACACAAATACTTAACCACTTTCTCACATTCTAGTCCCTCAAATTTAGAGGACTCATTCACTCAACATTTGTCCCTTTATCCACAGGGCTCATTCAGTCATTCATTCCTCTCAGTGTACCACAGAGTGTCCATCCCTGCCATGCTCCACTTAAGGGACTGTGCAGAAGGGGGGCTCTGCCTGTCCACCAATATGGAATTTTACACAACCATTCACACAGACACAGTCACACACAACACTAAAGCAATAACCATAGGAATTTCCTTGCACACGTCATTATAATCCAATCTGCTTTTAATCTCTTAACTGTCACCACACATTCAGAACTCACTCTTGAAATCTAAATCTGTTCTATGTATATCCTATATTGTTAAAAAACTTCCCAAATCTGAGTAACTAGTTAACGTCTGTCGCTATCAAGGCCTCTTAACGAGCAAACACAGATCATTTGCATGCAAACTATTCTTTTTTTTTATCTGGAATCCAAACCTCCCTCTATTACTTTTATTTCTTTTATTTCTTTTGGAGGAACAGTTAAAATGTCTTTATCATCACAAGCAGGTCCTGGGAGACAAAACAAACTTTTTTACATGCAAAACTGCTTTTCTTAATTGTTGTGGCCACTTTGCTTGCTTTGTCCCTCCAGCACAGCATGTGAAATTTTTATTCATTCTCTAATCAATTAATATTTTATCTGTATTTTAATCTCTTATAATACTCACTTTCTCTCACACTACACCTCAGTAATTTCTCTCTAGCTATCATCGTCCTTAAACACACACCCTACTCATGCTTTAACCTTCTAAATCTCTTACCATATGCATCTTCATTCACAAATGTCTCAGCATTTGCATTCTTATTCTCATTCTCATTCAATCTAATTATCTTTTCCAAAACATTCCCCATTCTCTTCGGTCCAGACCACATACATATATAAAAACACAACATATAGACTAACACAGGTCATCCACTGAGATCCAGCCCTCCCTGTAGGTGCTTTTGGGATCAGATTAAAGGCCTCCTCCCAATTTCCCTGCCTCTATCGGGAGAGTCTTACTCAATCCACAGGCGAGTACAGAGACGCGGAGCGCTCCTTTGCTCTAATCACACCTACAGCAAGCGATCATTTTCAGTGCTACCTCGCGCGCCTTGCTCCCGCCTCTCGCATAGCAATCCATGCATGTACCTCTCTTTCATACGCATATAATTTACAGCCATTCGTTAGTATATAATACAAAGCCATTAGTTTGTGCATAATTTACAGCCATTTGTTAGTACAAGCACATACCTTGACAACCTGGAAGACCTCTTTTTCTTATAAATAGTTCATTTCACTATTCTTTTATCACTTTATCAATTACTTTATCATTCTTTTTATTAATTTAGTCAATTCATAGGTTCTTTTTAATGGTGAGGTATTTTAAAAGTCAAATTCAGGTGTCCCGTCCACCCCACAGCACACTTATCAGAGAACCAAAATAAAGCAAAAATCTGCTCACCTTTTTTAATCTGCGCGCTATTTGGTCTCTGTGTGAGTGTCTGCCAAGGATCGGCCCATTGACACCTTCCTTCGACTATCCTCAGTCCAGCCCCACGTTGAAAGGCGCCAAATTATGTAGTGGAAAGTTGCGCTGGATCTCGACAAACATCTTCTAGGTTTCAAAAAAGAGGCTGAGGTCTTCGAAGTTCTCAAGTTGAAGCAGTTTATTGTTACAGCAGAGATGGTCGATCAAGCTCTCTTCCACTCAATGTCCAAAAACCCACAGTTTATATACAGTTTCTTATCCATAGGTCTCATGAGATATGATTTAACATCACCCTATTCCCGGCTCCAATAGGATCCTAGCTTTTTAATTAATGGCTGTATGTTTTTCTGTTTTTACATATCTTAAAGGTCATATAGCATGCGCTTACAATCATGTGTTTGCATATGATCATGTTGTTTCCATACTTTCTAAATGAGTATCCTTATGTATGCTATTTTGGCGAGGGTTGTTTTTGTCTTGTTCAATATATACATTGTCTAAATGTATTGCATACGCTCTGTCATAATGTTCTCTTTGGCGCATGACCTGCTGTGCTTCAATTGTAAGGCCCTCAATTATAAGGCCCTGCATGTTTGTATGTCTCTTCTGCATCACTTGAATATAGGTCTTTCTATAAGTTTTAACAGTATATTTTAATAGTAATCTATATTTTAATAGTGGCAGATTATATAGTAATTACATAATAAAAGTTCCACTATACCGACCAAGAAGAGGTTTTAACAAAAGCACCGCCATCAACAAACATCTATTATATTCAACACACACATTAAATTATTAATTATTAACCCACTGATCTACACTACCGGTCAAAAGTCTGGGGTCAGTTTATTTATTTTTTATTATTACTTTTATTTAAAAATCTAATTAAAATCATTCTATTCATCAAGACGGCATTTATTAAATATGAAGAAATTGTTAAATATTTATTAAATATTTATTTATTACTTACTGTATGCAGTTTCAAATGAAATTATTACTCCTTGTTGCATTTATTATTATTACCAATAATAATAATAATTCATATTAGAGAGGACGCAGCCCTCACTATTCTTCCACTATTCTTAGGTCGCCTCTGAATGCGACCATTCTCTTTTTCACGAGGCCAATCGAAAACCGAACTTGTAATTCAGCAATAAATATTTGACCTGTAAAATGTAAAACTCCAAATGATTGCCTAAACAAGATTACTACACTATAGGCTAGACTAGGTTACAATAAAACTACCAATTTCATTTAATGCTATAAACAAGTTAAACCAGTGTAATATAATCTTATACCCCTCTCGTAATACTCATTTGTCTTTTTATTACTTATGTCCTTGACCAGCAAATCAGTATAGTCCGCTGGCCAGCAGTTTTGGTTTGGTTTTCAGAGCAGCTGCGAACTCGAGTAATAAACAGCGCTCATCAGTGCAACGTGCGGGGGTGGACAGTTTCGTTTTTGTGCGGAGGGGGACTTTAAATTTGACTGACAAACTTACAATAGCTAAAGTGTTGTGTTAATCATCAACATTAAATTACATTCATATTAAGCCTTACATATTTTCAATGCATTTTTTCCCTTGCTGCCATCTCTTCCCCAGTCTTCCCCAGCCTTACACACGCTCCACCTATGACCGTGACTCTGGCCTGTCACACAGCCCCCCTCTCCAGCTCTTCATTTACCGATCGCCACCAACATTTACCACCACCCTCCCCCAACCGCTTTTCATTATTCGATTGCCTGAAATCCCACAGAAATGCCAAGTGACCCAGCCGGGGCTCGAACCAGCGACTTTCTTGCTGTGAGGCAACAGTGCTACCCACGGCACCACCGCTCCACATTATTATTATTATTCATTCATTCAATCTTTTCGCCTTAGTCCTTTTATTAATCAGGGGTCACCACAGCAGAATGAATAAATTAATTTGGCTTATTCAATTCTTTGGACTGTGGGGGAAACCGGAGCACCTAAAGGAAACCCATGCAAACACAGTGAGAACATGCAAACTCCACACAGAAATGCCAACTGACTCAGCCAGGGCTCTGTTTAAAGGTTACTTTCTTCACCAGTAAAGAGACTCACTGAGACCATGATAACTGTCTAACTCACTTTAATCCAAAAACTTCTCTGTCACTCTCAACATTGACAGTGCAACACCAAAACAGGTTCCCTCTCCAATAACTCAGACATTATTAGTTCCTATTGTCACACCCTTTCTTTTTTTCTCATCATACCACCCTAGCACATAATTTGTGCTGTAAATTATATTACAGCACAAAATTAATTTTATTATATTAAATTAAACAGACTGAAATAACAATCACTAACATATAACTTATGCTTATAATGTAACATAGTCCTTTAGGTATTTTGGTTTGTTTATAATACGTCCTGCTTTTGTGACAACAGGTGATGCAACAGATTTGTCTGCATTTTGCATCTGGTTCTCTGCATTGTTGGCAAGTGTTGGTAAACTGCCAGCTACTCTGGTGTGTTCAGCACTCTCACAATGAACAGTCTCTGTTTTGCTCTTTGGTGTTATCTCACAAGCCTTCCTGAGGTGTCTCCTGTTTTGTCTTATTACACCTCCATAATCTAACTGGACTTTATAGGATTTTGGGTTGATGTGCTCCAGCACTGTGCCCTTTCTCCACATCGCATGGGGCTCAAATGGTTGGACTCTCACAATGTCCCCTTGCTTCAGAGTTCTCAAGTCCTTAGCTGACCTGTCATAGTAAGTTGGTTGACGATGCTGGTTGGCTTTAAGTTCCCCCGAGACATTTTGAACTTTTGGGCATAGTAGACAAATCTTTGTGGGTAGTAATGTTTTAGTTCAATGGCTAAGTAATCTCTGAGCTGGACTGGTTGATAATCCCTGTGATGGTGTGTTTCTGTGGTCCAGGATAGCTAAATATGGGTCCTGCTTTGATGCTTTTGCTTTCAGCATAAGTCTCTTGGCCATTTTAACAGCCGCTTCAGCTTTACAATTACTTTGAGGGTACCCCGGGAATGAGGTCTTGTGAAGAAATTCCCAATGGCGACTGAAATTCTGAAATTCTTGAGATGAGAACTGTGGGCCCTTATCTGACAATACAATATCCGGAATGCCCTGTCGGGTGAAATGAGCTTTCAGCTTCTTGATTACGGTGGTTGATTTGGTGTCCTGCAGATAGTCTATTTCCCAGAAATTTGAGTAATTATCTACTGTTATTAGATAGTACTTCTTGTCAAATGTAAATAGATCTGTGCCTACCTTGGCCCAGGGTCTATTTGGTGTTTCATGTGGAATCAGTGTCTCCTTCTGCTGGTTAAAGTCAACTGAACGACAAGTGTCACATTCTTGCACATATGCTTTGATTTCCTCGTTCATTCCCTGCCAGTAAACACACTTTCTGGCCCTCCTAAGGCATCCATCCACACCGATGTGAGAGGAGTGTATACATTGTATTATCTCCCTGCATAGTTTAGCAGGAATAACAGCTCATTCACCTCTGAATACAATGCCATCCTGGTAACTCAGCTCCTCCTGAAACAGATAATAGTGTCTGATCTCCTGTGGTGTTTCTGTCTTGTTCCTTGGCCATACTTGTTGAATGGTGTTGATCAGGGACTATAATGTTTTGTCGTCTTTTGTTGCAGAACGAATCTTTATGAGTCTGTCCTCTGAAATTGGTGAGTGCTGTGTCATGTTAATTGTTTCGATTTCTGCTTCCACAGAGTCAGCAGCAACACTTTCAGGCATGTATGCTTTGCTTAAGGTGTCAGCAAGCAGCATGTCATGATCTGCAACGTACACAACATCTACATCATACTTTTGAAGTCTCAGCACCATTCTTTGAAGTCTTTTTGGAGCACTCAGTAGAGGCTTACAAAGAATGATTTCTAGTGGTTTATGATTGCTTTGTGCTTCACTTTCCACCCATAAGTATAATGGTGTAATTTTTCCATGCTGAAAAGTAGAGCCAAAAACTCCCTTTCGAATTGTGCGTAACCAGACTCTGTGTGTGTTAGCGCTCTACTGGCATATGCTATTGGCCTACCTCTCTGCATTAGTGCAGCACCAAGGCGGACGGTGAGTTCTTCATCCGCGTTGTAGTATTTCAGTACTGGTGAATGAGCAATGATTTCCTTTATTTTGCTGAATGCCTCTTCCTGTTGTATGGTCCATTTCCATTCACTGTCTTTGTGCGTCAGATGTCCTAAAACTTCACACTGGTCTGACAGATGTGCACAAAACTTTGAGAGGTAATGTGTGTTATTGCTTTACTTTTCCCGGGTAGATTTTCAGTCCATCCTCTGTCAGCAGGTGTCCTATGTAGGAGTCTTCTCTTCGTCGCAGTTTAAATTTGTCTGCATTCAATTTGATACCTTTCTCTCTACATCACGTCAAGAATGATTCCAATTTTCCATCATGGTCTCTCCCTGTCCTGTAATAAGCACATTGTAGCAATGTTCGTTGTTGAGGGAAGAAGAAGACAGGGTCGGCGATTCAGGTAAGCAACAAAGTTTTAATTTTTTAAATAAGTGCACAACACCTGTAGTTGCGTGTGTGTGTGTGTGTGTGTATGTGTGCTCTCTCCCTCTCTCCCGGCTGCTCCTTCTCTTCTCCTTAAGAAGGGTGTCTCTCCGGCCCAATCACTAGAATAAACAGGTGTTATTTATTATTTCTGATTGGCCTGCTGATTAGCCGCCGGGCTCCAAGCCTGCTCTCCCCCCTCATTAGGTGTTCGATCATGCTTACCTCTCCACACACATCATCTGCTATTATATATATCCCTGGTAGCCCTTCTAATGCGAGTGTTTATTTGCGCTGAAAGATTTCAGGAGCTGGACTTATGCCCATTGGCATCCTGAGCCACCTAAACCTTCCGAACGGAGAAGAGAATGTGGTAAGGTAACTGGACTCTTCTAACTTGACATGCCAAAAACTGCTTTTAACATCACAAACTGTGAAGACTCTGGCTTTTGATAGGTCTGGAAGTATATCATCGATGGTTGGTAGGGGAAAATGGCTGCGCTTTAAAGCTTTATTTAGGGGTCTAGGATCTATACATACCCTAGGTGTGTCATTAGCTTTCTGTATAACCACCATACTACTGATCCAGTCAGTACTTCTTTCTACTGGTGCAATAATTATTCTCCTCTGAAGATCTTGTAGTTCTTCTTTTAAGGGTTTCATTATGGTCACCGGAACTCTTCTTTTGGGGAGCTGTACTGGTTTTACTGTGTCATCTATCTCAATTTTGTATGCTCCCTCAAGACAGTCATCACCCGTGAATATGTCAGCATATTCTGTTCTTATGTGCTGTATTGACCATGGTCTGGTGGAAGGCTGTTCTGTGGTCACTATGCTGTCTATTGCTAGGATGTTTTCATATTGAGCTTTTATCAAATTAATGGCTTCACTTGCTCTTTTGCCTAATAATGGCACAGTACAATTAACATCCACCACCTGAAATTCCAGCCTTTCCAGTAAAGCTTGTGGTTTCTTGGATTTCTTATCTTCAGTTTACATTTTCCCAGCGGCTTCACTTTGCTTTGGTTGTACGTTACTAGCACAGTCTTGGTGTCTTCGAGTTTTGTGTCCGGATTCAGTAAGTTTATAGGAATTACATTGCAGCTTGCCCCACAGTCAATCTGAAATTTCACAACATCCTTTCCGATGAGCATTCCTGCAAACAACTGAGTTTTCTTTTTTTTTTGCTCTCGATTTTGTTTACAGTCTCAAAGTCCATTGCACTGACAGTGAGAATATCCTCATATATATCACTGTCTTGTTCATTGACATTGTGCACCGTTCTTTTTCTCCATTGTTTTAACTGAGATCTACATGTGGCTGCAAAGTGGTTTTCTGGATTTTTTACATTTCTTTCCAAAAGCTGGACACTTCCTTTTGTTCATATCGTGTTTTTTTGCACAGAATTTGCATGTAATTATGTTACCAGTTTGATACTGCTGTTTTCCCGCGATTGCTCCGCTGCTCTACAAATCCGCCCGCATACTTCTAATGTCAGATCTCTCTCACGAAGCAGTCTCTCTCTTAGCCCTGCATCATTAATTCCCCAAACAATTCTATCACGTATTAATGAGTCCTTTATGTCGCTGAAACTGCATGTTCTCACGAGCATTCTTAGCTCCATTACATAATTATCGATCAACTGATCAACTCCCTGAGTTTTCGTGAAGAATCCACAGCCTTCTACTGTCTTGTTTCGACTAGGATTGTAGTGTTCGTCTAACTTTGCAATGATGTTTGTTACCGTTCTTGCATCCGTTGCAAGGTCAATCATTAAAGTTTTCAGCAGTTCCCGGCCGCTCTCGCCGACTAGCTTAACTTAGTTTTTTTCCTCTACGTCCGACAAAGTGTGTTTGTATAGTTGAAACAGGTCTTTCCAAGATTTCCAGGATTTTGCAAGATTGTCGGCATCCATGCAGAAGGGAGGTGGAGGTTTTAATCCGTCCATACTCACTTACTCAAATGCGTTAAAAAATCTCTATATAAAGTTATATATCAACCGTCTAGACTCATAATCTCCAGATGTCATGATCATCTCACCTCTGCCACCATGTTTAAAGGTTACTTTCTTCACGAGTAAAGAGACTCACTGAGGCCATGATAGTGCAACACCAAATCAGGTTCCCTCTCCAACAACACAGATATTATTAGTTCCTATTGTCACAGGCTTGAACCAAGAGAACCAGAAGAAAACCCACGCAAACACGGGTAGAATATGCAAACTCCACACAGAAATGCCAACTGACCCAGCCGAGGCTTGAACCAGTAACTTTCTTGCTGTGAGGCGATCATGCTACCCACTTAGCCACAGAATCACCATTATTATTATTACTATTATCATTATTATGTTTAAATAGTCAAATTCTGACTGAGGAAACTTGAATGTGCTGGTCAGTTTATAATTTAAAATTGTATTTTTTTCTAATGATAAATGATGTAAAAGATTTGTATTTTAAAAATAAGTATATTTTTAACTTTTCTTTATTCTAAATCTTTAGAAAATATTTTGGTTTATCAGAAAGAGGGGTTATGATGACGATCCAACAAGATAATCCAGCTAAATCAGTTCTTAAAATGTCATTAAAATGCAGTATTTAAATCTCATAACTAAATAGAAAATGAGGTGTATAATTGCAAAAATGTTCACTTTTTGAGAAAACAGAACTACCCCTTTCACCAGGCTGGATACGGGCCTAAGTATCAATAGTTTCCATTAAGGTTTTTAAAATTCATAATGTTGTTATTCTTTAAACCTTTCTTTAGAGGAATACCTCTTGAAATGAGAATTCTCTCAAACTGCAAATGTACTTATATAAAAGTAAAAATATTATACAATTTAATGTGTAATTGAGTAAACTCCAAATCTTAGTACACAATCCCAAAAGTACAATAATCATGTAAAATTACCTCACAATGTTTTAATAGTGTTTGCAGGAGTAGTTGAAATAACAGTGTATCATCTGTAGGGTGGAGTATAAAGACATCAGCTTAAAGGGCACCTATGATGAAACTCAACTTTTGTAAGTTGTGTGGACAGAATTATCTGTGTGTATAGTTTGTCCACTGTCATATTGAAGGGATATAAACCCAACAAGTCTCTTTTTAAAAATTTCCTGACATTAAAAAAGACCCAAATCCCCACCCACCGAACTGATTGACAGGTGCCATTTCTATAATAATATTATAATAATAAAAAAAAATTTGCAAATAAACTGAGATTAAAATATTTATTAAAACTTGCTGTGATTTTTATAAGTTTCATAAGTTTTAAACATTTTGAAACAGAGCATGTTTGTAATAAAAACAATAAAACTGCTATTTAATTCTTAACTACTATAATCACCTAGTACCTACTAATCGCATGGTGTCAGTAAACGTTAATCGTTAAACGTTCTTCCACATCTGAAAAGCAACAGACCGGAAGTGACGTCGCAATGGGGAGAGCACTAATAAACAGTATGAAGACAACGGATCGCTGTACACAATTGGATGCTGAGATAAGAAATTCTGAGATATACACACAAATGACGGCACAGAGCCATACAATTTTGAGCCTGATGTGGACTAACCAGCAGACAAAACAGCAGTCAGAGAAGATTAAGCTGTAATGGAGAACAGAGCAGGTTCTTGGTGGAGAGAGTGTTAGCTTACATACAGATATGTTAGCTAACGAAACCTTATCAGGCAATAGCGAAACTAGCATTGATCGTCCATAAGTATTAAAGAGCCCATATTATGGGTTTTTGAAAATGCTCTTCCAAATAGTGTGTAACACAGCTCTAAGTGAAGTGAAATGTCCAGCTAAGGCTTAAATCTGTAAGTGTACAGTGTTTAAAACTGTTGATTCATCTATAAAAGAGTCGGCTCATAGTGCTTCAAAGGAGTCGTCTTGATAACAAGTCATTAGGTGTTTCGTGATGACGCGGCTACGAAACACAAGTAGTTGCGCGCGCAAACCCGGGAGATTTGAAACCTGCGGCCCCGCCCACTAACAGAAAAAAAGCCACACACACACAAACACACACAGACACCGGTCGAATGAAGTCACGCTGTGCAGATGGATATTGTTGACCGTCCACCCAAAGATGAAACCTCAGCAATATAGCCCAGCCTTGAGCAGTTCGAGTGCTTCAGGAAACTACATGCTTACAAAGAAGACTTCATCGGTTTGTTAAAGGAAGGATCAGTGAAGACTGTCAGAACATGGATCAGTGCATCATGAATCAATTTCTTCCTCCATTTCACAAGTGTAAGTACGTGCGATTAAAATTATTGCCTTGTTTACTCTAGCTTGCAAATTATGTATTTAGTTGTGTTTGTTACTTGTAACCATGTGTACTGTATCAGGTTAACTCTTTATATTCTCATATTGCATGTAAAGCCATGTTGAAAACGCGATGCGTGCCGCTTTGTTTACGGATCGTCAGCTGTTCCTACACACATGCAACGGTCAAGTTTCAAAATAGTTCAGCTCAGGTTCGAGGTGAGGTGTCTTAATTGCACCCTGCAAGCTGAACTGGCGTTCTAGGCGTGTATGTCGTGTTCTCTGGGGAGGAGGGTAATGTGTGTGCGTGTTGCCTCCTCTGAGGAGGGTAATGTGCGTGTGTGTCTCCTCTGACGAGGGTAATGTGTGTGTGCAGGACTGGAGCAAGCCGAACTGCCGCTCTAGGCAAAAGATGATCACGCCGCCCTCAACCCGATATTGAAAACGAAAGGGACCCGTGAGTAAAGTGCGGGGGGCGGGGTTGTTGGTGGTTGTGGGGGTTCTGTCATCGGTCCAATCAGCACAGATTAGTTTCGCGCTGAGGAGGGGTTTGGGAACAAATGAATCGCTGAACGATTCATATGGGAGTTGCTGGGATAATTAGGTAAAAATAAATGCAGATTATAAGACCATGAAAGTGTTTTTTGACCTTGCATGCATATAAGACTGTTGTTGGAGACCCTTACAACCAAAATATAACTCTATTTCATTAATAATATGGGCTGTTTAATACTTAACAGTAGCAGAAACTAATGAGCATTTAACAGAGTTATGCCACTTTGTCCCTATTTTTTTAAATGTAGGTAAGTGAATACAAAACACAAATAACACAGGAATAATATTGAAACATGTAAAACCAATGTAAAATATCATATCACTGTTTTTGGTAAATTCATTTTGTGGTAAATGTGATTTTTTGTGGTAAATGCAACAAAACCATAGTCTCAGCTGAGTAGAGTCAGTGCAGCAGAGAGTTAAATGCTTACTGTTTTTAGTAAAGAATGATGCCAACACTTGATGTGCCTGACTCTGCACCCAGACATGGAGGCTTGCTGTCTGAACCTTTATGTGCTACAGATACTTTTACGTTCAACTTTAACTTTTACTTTAACCCTAATTCAAGTTCAAATTGTAGTTCAACTCAAATTCAAGTCTTATTTATATAGCACAAATTCAAAAGAATAGATAATACCCAACATTTTTACTCTTTATGTATCTGTGTGAGTGTGTCTGTGTATAGGTAGGTAACAAACATATAATCATACTGAAAGAAAATATATATATCATCTGACCCATTTATAGCAAAATTTTAAATATTATTTTCAGTAAGTTGGCTAAATTGTTCAGTAATGTGTGCTAAATTGTGATTGCTGTGCTATAAAGATGCTGACAGCCTCATTCTTGTTGACCTGCTGGAAGGATCTTAAAAGGGGAGCAAATGTAGTGGACAGTTCTGCGTTCTTGTCGACCCTGTGGTGACCTGGAGTATGCCACCATCAGAGACTCCGTGAGGGCTGATGCATCTATGCATGGGGAATACAGCAAAAGTTTAAATCCTGTTTATTTGGCAAGTCATAGTCTGACAGACTTAATGATATTTATTAATATAATAAAACTGCCAACCATATGATTTTTAATATTACATAATACCCAGCCACATGTGTGGAACCCTGGGTAGTGAACTGCATATCATCTCACAAATATAGATTGTACCCATTATAAGTTGAGCATGTAAGAAAAACTTACATTTTTCAAACGTTTTTTTTTTTCTACTACTATGGTTTAAGATGAATAGTCCCCCTATGTGAATAAAAAATGTGCTTTTATTCATTGACAGGACAGACTAGTTTTACTCTCCCTCAAGTGGTTCCAAAGCTTTATGAGTTTATTTATTTTGCTAATTACAAAGGAAGATGGCCGCCTCTGTGTGGAGCTCTCCAGTGTTTGCCCTGTTTTTGTTAATTTGTCCTGTTTTATGTTTATCAAACACGATCAGTTACACCAGGGATGAGCTGCTGAACATTCGGCAGTGCACACCAACTAATCAAGAACCGGATTTTGACTTCTCTGGCGTTTTGCGGAACATCATCATCAGCGGAGCAGCTGCACTGTGGAAACGCTACAAGACGCGCAATCGTTGGAAGCGAGCTGGCGTGCTCGTCAGGCTGAGACAGCGCGGCTTCAGAACGGTACTGCCCAGCATCCATCTGGCGAATCTCCGCTCTCTTCCTAACAAAATGGACAAACTACTTCTGCTCACTCAAAAACAAGAACTTTAACAACTCTGCTGCGCTGTGTTTCATGGAAACCTGGCCAAACTACAGCGCATTACACTTACCGGACTTTCAGCTGTACAGAGCAGATCGCGATACGAAGTCAACAGGCATAACGCGCGGTGGTGGGACATGCTTTTACATCAACAGAAGGTGGTGTATGGATGTAACTGTGTTAAAGAAGATGTGCTGTCCTGATGTGGAAGTGCTTTTCATTAACTGTAAGCCGTTTTATTCACCAAGAGAGTTTTCCTCGTTCATTTTCGTCAGTGTTTACATTCCACCACAAGCACACGTGAGTACTGCGCTGCAACAGCTGGCTGATCTGATCACAGAGACAAAACAATAACACCCGGACTCTGTTTTTATCATTTTGGTCATTTTAATCAGGCAAAACTCACACATGAGCTGCCTAAATTCAAACAGCACATTACATGCCCCACCAGAGACAATAACATTTTGGACCATTGCTACACCACAATAAAGGATGCATATCGTTCCGTCGCCAGAGCAGCTCTAGGAATCTCCGATCACTGCCTGGTTCATCTTATACCAACTTGCAGGCAAAAACTTAAAACTACTAAGCCAGTATTAAGGACTGTTAAGAGATGGACCAATGACACAGAGCAGGTCCTACAAGCCTGTTTTGAATGCACTGACTGGAGTGTTTTTGAAGCTACAGCCACAGACCTGGACGAGCTCACAGAGACTGTGACATCACACATCAGTTTCTGTGAGGAGTTATGCATCCCTACCAGGACCTACTTATCATTTAACAATGATAAACCATGGTTCACACCAAAACTCAGACAGCTTCATCAGGCCAAAGAGGATGCTTACAGGAGTGGGGACAGAATCTTGTACAATCAGGCCAGGAACACACTGACAAAGGAGATTGGTGCGGCTAAGAAGAACTATACCAAAAAGCTGCAAAACCAGTTTTCTGCCAACGACCCTGCATCAGTGGAGAGAGGCTTGAAGGATTTTACTAACCACAAGACACCGTCTCCCAGCATCGACAGCAATGACGGTGTTTCACCAGCCTGTCTGAGAACCTGCGCTGACCAGCTGGCTCCCATTTTCTCACAGATCTTCAACAGATCACTGGAACAGCACAAAGTTCCATCCTGCTTTAAGCACTCCACTATCATCCCAATCCCGAAGAAACGAAAGATCACAGGACTCAATGACTACAGACCTGTGGCCTTAACATCTGTGGCCATGAAGTCATTCGAAAGACTGGTGCTAGCATATCTGAAGGACATCACTGGACCCCTGCTGGACCCCCTGCAGTTTGCCTATAGAGAAAACCAGTCTGTGGATGATGCAGTCAACATGGGACTGCATTATACCCTCCAACATCTGGACAAACCAGGGAACTACGCAAGGATTCTGTTTGTGGACTTCAGTTCTGCCTTTAACACCATCGTCCTATCACTGCTCGAGTACAAACTGACCCAGCTCTCTGTTCCTAGCTCTGTCTGTCAATGGATCACCAGCTTTCTGGCAGATAGACAACAGCTAGTCGGAATAGGCAAAATCACATACCACAGCCGCACTATCAGCACTGGTGCCCCCCAGGGATGTGTTCTCTCCCCACTGCTCTTCTCCCCGTACACCAACGACTGCACCGCAAAAGACCCCTCCATCAAACTCATTAAGTTTGCAGATGACACTACTGTTATCGGCCTCATCCAGAACGGTGACGAGTCTGCATACAGACAGGAGGTGGAGCGGCTGGTTTATGCTGCAGATACAACAACCTGGAGCTGAACACGCTTAAAACAGTGGAGATGATAGTGGACTTCAGGAGAAACCCCCCTGCACTCCCCCACTCACCATCATGAACAGCACGGGGGCTGCAGTAGAGTCATTCAGGTTTCTGGGCACCACCATCTCTCAGGATATGAAGTGGGATATTCACATAGACTCTATTGTGAAGAAAGCCCAGCAGAGACTGTACTTCCTTTGTCAGCTGAGGAAGTTCAACCTGCCACAGGAGCTGCTCATACAGTTCTACTCAGCTGTCATTGAATCCATCCTCTGCACTTTAATCACCGTCTGGTTTGGCTCAGCTGCCAAAACTGACCTCCGTAGACTACAGCGAATAGTCCGGACTGCTGAACGAATCACTGGCACTACCCTTCCAACACTTCAAGAACTGTACTCTTCCAGAGTGAGTAAAAGGGCTCGCAAAATCACTCTGGATGCCTTACACCCAGCACACTACCTGTTCGAACTGTTACCGTCTGGTCGGCGCTTCAGAGCACCAAGCACAAAAACAGCCAGACACAGGAAAAGTTTCTTTCCTCAGGCTATCTACCTTATGAACAGTTAAATATTCCCCTACTGTGTAATAAATATGTGCAATACTTTCTCAAATGCACTTGTACACAGCACCTTATATCAATATACAATGCAATACCTTCTCCATTCGCATTTATACACAGCACCTTTTAACCTGTATATTTATAACAAATCTGTACACACAATTTAACATCCAGATTTTTTGACAAACTGCAAAGTTAAAAGGCGAACATAGCGGGCAGCAATCTCAATGAATAGAGTATAAGACAGCCAGAGGCGTATCGCTTGGTTCATTTTTAAGCTGAAGAGCCAAACTAAGCTGTCAGTCTAACCTGTGTCAGTCAACCACTATGGCGAAGAGACATAGCATTTCCGTTCCCCCCCTCAGAGAATGAGGGTTACATAGTAACCATTTCGTTCCCCAGCGGGAGGGGAACAATTATATGTGGAAAATTTTCTACTGTGGGGAAATGTATGGAAAATGCCAGGATCCAGCATGAGCGCACCATCATCATCAGAGAAGCAGCCCTCCAATGTGTTCCCTGGTCCTAACTTACCTTAATAACCTTAAAGTTACCTTAAAGGCTTATTTTATTCTTTTAGGGGAGTCTTAAAAAAATACACCTAGTTAAGTTCTAGGAATTTCAAATATGACAGTACGTTGGGAAAGCGTGCCTATCCAGAAGCGGAAGGACACTGTGGAGGCAAGGGGTAGTCAAGGGCGAGTACACATATGAAAGATGGTTAGTGGGGAGGGGGCCTACAGCCTGCCTGGAGGGAGAACTATACCATGGTTGAGTAAAGCATATGGGATTGCATAGCAGGCACCGAAACCCAGAACACGGGCTGACCGAACGGGCATGCTAACCGCATAATGGGCCAGGCACCTGACTGTCCAGCAGTCAAGTGCTGGGGGCCTTGGAGGAACTCTGAAGGGTTCACCAAATGGGGAACCCAACTGAACAGAGTAAGAAAATCGCACGTATCTCTGTGTTAGAAAGAAAGGCGCAGCAAGCGTGTTTCAACACTAAACCAAGTTTCCTCATTCACCAGTTATCTAGCACACGTAAGGAAATTGGCTCCACTTATAGATGTAAAATTTCACAAATGTATTAGGTGTTGCCCAGCCCGCAGCCTTGCAAATGTCTGTTAGAGAGGTGCTGTCAGGATTCAGGTGAGGGGAAAAAGAGGCGAGGACCCAAGTTCTGATTGAATGGTTATTTATTTAATAAAATAAAATAAAAGGCAAAATAAACAATCCAGAGGGGGGAAACATTAATAAAACAAATAAACAATCAAAACAATCTAGAATGGGATGGCTGGCAGGGATCAGCACTGGAACACTCAGAACTGGATCAAGGCAACATACAACGACGAACTGGCACAGGACAGCAGACATGAGGAGAATATAAGCAGAAATAAATTAACACAAACAGGTGAACTTTATTAACTAATAATGGGTTAACAAGGAGGGTGGGACTAGACAATAGACGGGAGAGCACATGACACACAGAGACAACACAAGCCATAAGCTCACATTAAACGAGACTAAACACGCAGCCAATGAGAGAACTCATTAACCGCGTGTTCACAAGACAACTCTAAAAGCACAACACTGAAGCACACAACAAAAGCACGGGGCTGCAATGTAAACACCCAGCCATGTGCTTGGACAACACCAACATAAACAGACGCAAGACACAAGCACACGATAGCCGAAAACACCTTACTGTGTGCTCACACATATGCAACGCGCATGTTTCATCTCAGTGCCAACCGAAAGCAAAACCAACCAGACTGAGATGCTGAGAATGAAACAGCGCGATGCAAACAGAACAAAATACAAACACGAATACAAGAGCGCGCATCCCAAGCACGCACAGACCCCATGCGACCCCATACAGAGAAACAAACGAGAGCTCGACCTGAGAAAACTCGAGCCGAGAATAACATACAGGACAAGACAGAGCTAGTGTCCGGCCTCTGCCACCAAAACAAGCATTTACAAGATAAGAGTGGCAGAACCCTGACAGGTGCTCCGTGCTAACGCCAAAGAGGAGGACACTCCTAGTCGAATGCGCTCTCACCCCTGGGGGACATGGCTCGCCTGGAACTGATAAGCGAGGGTAGATGGCATCCACTATCTAGTGGGCCAACCTCTGTTTGGATACAGCACTTCCAGTCTGCTGATCATAACAGAAAAAGAGCTGCTTATTGTCGTAAGCACTAAATGCTGTCACATAGCGTAGTCCGTGAACAGGACACCGCAAGAAAGGGGCTGGGTCTGCCTTCTCCATGGACAGAACTTGCATATTCACTACGTGGTCTGAAAAATGCTCTGTAGGAACTGTTGCACTGTTGGCACAATTCGCTGATTGAAAATGCCTCCAGATACCGGACCTTCTTGACCGATGCCAACAGAAACAGAAAACATGGACAGAAAACTTAAAGATACTGAGTTGAGTAGATTGAGCAGACGTCGCCCACAGAGAGATCTCCAAGAGAGTATGAGAGGGGGACAGGATGGATTTAACCATCTAGCGTCTTGCACCTCTGAGAAACTGGATGATAAGGCGATGCTTTCCCAGAGCACTGCCATCCCCGGCTCCTGAGAGCGAGGATGATCATAATGCCAACCCTTCAGTGCGGAGGGGACAGCCTTCACTCCAGACAACTGAAGGAGGATAGCATCACATTGAACTGGCATGTTAAAGGACCTTTTTGGAGAGAAGCACACCACACAGCAAATAGACTCCACTTCAGGGCGTTGGCATACCTTGTAGAGGGTGCTCTAGCCTGAGTGATGGTGTTAAACACCGAGGTGGTAGGTCACCTACGTCATCCGCGCTCCATCTATGGACCACACATTAAGTTCTAGAGATTTGGGCACGAGTGCCAGATGGTGCCTGTCCCAAAGAAGAAAATCCCTCCTCAAAGGGATTTGCCAGGGAGGAACTGTCACGAGGAGAGAGGGTTCTGATATCCAGGTCCGGTTGGGCCAGAGAGGTAGAACTAACAAGATCTGCTCCTCATCCTCACTGACCTAGCTCAGTATCTGTGCTAGTAGGTTCACTGGAGGAAATGCGTATTTGCGCATGCCCTGGGGCCAGCTGTGTGCCGCAGCTGCATGCTCGCAACACATGGCCCCCCAGCCCATACTGGAAGCATCCATTGAGACAACAACATGCCTGGGCACTTATTCTAGAGGCATTCTGGCCTCTAGAAATGCAGGGTCTATCTAAGGCCTGAGGATGCGGCGACACAGAGGAGTGGTTCGTCCTTTTGCAAGAGCGAGCCGCAATCTTAGTTGCAGAACAGACATGCCATCGCAGTGACGGCATGCACTGTCCACGAACACAGCATTAACATGCTGAACCTCCAGATATGCAACAATTCATGGACAGGGAACCACCGCATCCAGAAACCCACTGTCAGAGCACTGAGAATTTCCTTTTTTAGAGAATTTTCTTTATATGCACCACCCTTGAAGTACCGATCCAGTGAAATGCCCAAGGATGGTAGAAACCCAGCTCGACCATCTTGCGATATTGCTCTCACTGGAACCAGGAGAAATCAGCCTCTCAGAAGGTTATAGCTTTCTCCCCCTCTCTCTTTTGAATGAAGTCAGAGGATGTCAGCAAAACATCTCTTCCAGTCTGCACGTGAGGCACTCAAAGTAAAAATGTACGAATCGATACGTCTCTGACTGTCTTATACTCTATTACTCTTATACTCTAACACATCTACAACGAGCCCAAAAGGTTGATCACACGACAAATAAGTCATAAATAGAATACTATAAGAAGGAGAGAATAATAATTCAATGTTTACCTGCTCTTTTTTTCTATGAAGGTATTTTTGTCTCTTTGCTCAGCTCACCTCTTCATGTCTTCAAATTGTCAGTGGTTCGTTCACGTTACACTGACACTCACATATAATCTTAACCAGTGTACACAGTCTGAACAGATAGGAGCCATGATGATTAATTCACCTTTCGAGTCTTCTGGTTCTTGAGTCGTTTGTTCATCACATGATAGAATTACTCAAACCCGAGGACTCGAGAGGTGAATGGATCAAATCTCTTTCTGGCTTTAAATGCATACGATTGGCTTCTGTCTTTCACGTGATAAACGACTCAGACTGAGGACTCGAGAGGTGAACGGATCAATTCTCTTTCTGTCTCTAAACGCATATGATTGGCCCATGGTAAACGAATGACTCAAACCCGATAGAGGACTCGAGAGGTGAATGGATCAATTATTTTTTCGGCTCTAAACGCATATGATTGGCCCGTGATGAACGAATGACCCAAATCCGATAGAGGACTCGAGAGGTGAACGGATCAATTCTCTTTCCGGCTCTAAACGCATATGATTGGCCCGTGAGGAACGAATGACTCAAATCCGATAGAGGACTCGAGAGATGAACGGATCAATTCTCATTCCGGCTCTAAACACATATGATTGGCCCGTGAGGAACGAATGACTCAAAACCGACAGAAGACTCGAAAGGTGAACGGATCAATTCTCTTTCCGGCTCTAAGCACAAATGTTTGGCTTCTGCCTTTCCGCGATGAACAACTTAAAAGACTTGAAATGAATTATACCACCTGCACAAATGTGCGCAGTCTGCGCACGCGGAGATAAACAAATCACTTTCTGAGAGGACTTGTAGTTCCCGAGTCATATTGAAGATTCGTTCAAGAACAACCCATCACTAAATGGAACACAATGAAAATGTTTCAAGGGGACCCTAAAACTTGACGGATGCTTCTGTACCGTGACAATTGCTTAGTGAAGTTGTAGGTGATCTTTGAAAGGTGAGCTTTTTGTTTGTCTATTTTAACATTCTGATTCCCTTGTCTTTTGTATTTTATTAGCCTAACCATAACCTAAATAGCCATGTCCATCACATTTTTGGGTCCCCTTGAAACATTTCCGTTGTGTTCCATGCTGTTTGAAAGTGTTGTGAGAAATTGCAGACATTGTCTTTCTTTTTTCATTGTGAGTAAATACAGCATGTTTTATTAATTTGTTTGCATCGTGGGAAAATACAGCGCATTCAAAATGTGTTTGCATTGTGAGAATTTGCAAGAATTAGTGTTTCTTAAATTTTAGCACATTAAGCTCTCTCGGGCACCATAGAATTGTTACGGAATACAAATGTGCTAAATTTGTTTCGAATGTCAGGCTTATCAAATAAATTTTCAGAGAAAAACATAATACACTAGCGGTCAAAAGTTTGGGGTCAGTAGGATGTTTAGTAGCACTTTATAATAACTACATACTATGAATCCTTTGTTAAGCATTAGCAAATAGTTCATTCAATATCTGTTAAGAATTAACTCTACATTATTAGATGTTAGTAAGCAGTTTATAACTGCTCTAATCTTCACTTTAAAGCACATATACAATGTGCTTAATGATTGTACTGTCATACTTTGTTAATGATTATTTTTTCATGACTAAATTAAGTGTTGCATCATTTACAAACCAATTGTTTGTAAGAAGTTGCTGGTTTTTATAGATTATTCAAAATGTGTAAGTAAATGATTAATAAACTATTTAAATTAATTAATTATTTATTTCTTATTATTCAGGCATATATTGATAATTCATTTGTATGTTAATACATGCTTTATTAACTCAACTTCATCCAGTTTTTTTACCTAATCTAAAGTGAGGACTTTTTATGCTTTATGAATCCCTTATAAATGACAATTAAAGGCTCAGTTATATTCTAAACAGGAAAAAAGAAAATAAATTACTTTTTTCATTTGAAGACGTACAAATGAAACTGTATCAAATGAAAAATAAATCTTTGCAATCTTAAATTACTATACAGTTTTACCATAGCTAAATAACATTGGAATGTTGTATCATATATTGTTAAAATATTATATTGTTGTTGTTTTATCCAATTGTAGTTATATTTTGACACTGTAATTCAGCAATGTTTAATCTTTACAGTAAATTTACTTTTTAGCTAAGATTGCAACAATGTATTGTTCATTTGATACTAAGCCTTTAATTGTCAAGGATTTATAAACCATAAATAGTCCTAGATTAGGTCACAAAACTGAATGAAGCTGAGTTAATAAAGCATATATTAACAGAAACAATTAACTATTAGTATATGCCTGAATAATAAAATATAGATTTTGATTTGAATAGTTTATTAAACATTTACTTGCTCATTCTGAATGATCTTTAAAAACCCAACTACTCTTAATAATGTGATGCTTAATAAAAAATTTCATAAAAATTAATCAGTAACTATGAAAGAATAATTATTAAGCACATTTTAAATGTGCTTTTAAGTCAAGAATACAGCATTTGTATCAGCAGTTATAAACTGCTTACTAACATCTATTCATGCAGAGTTATTGCTTAACAGATAATGAATTAACTATAATGCTTAATAGATGATTAATAGTGTGTAGTTATTATAAAGTGTTACCGGATTTTAAAATGTTTTAAAAACCAAGGTTGCATTTATTTAATCAAAAATACTGTAAAAATGGTAAAATTGTGAAATGTTATTGCACTATAAAATAACTGTTCAAATGTAGTTTAATTTAATAATTGATTCCAGTGATTTTAATAATGAATTTTCAGCTTCATTACTCTAGTCTTCAGAGTCACATGATCTCAGATATCACTTCAACATTAATTATTGTTATTAATATTATTATTAATGGTAATAGTAATAAAAGCAATAATGACTTTGAAGCTACATACAGTACAATAAGTAATAAATAAATATTTAATAAATAAATATTTAACTATTTAGGTGACACGGTGGCGCAGTGGGTAGCACTGTCACCTCACAGCAAGAAGGTCACTGGTTCGAGCCTCGGCTGGGTCAGTTGGCATTTCTGTGTGGAGTTTGCATGTTCTCCCTGTGTTCGTGTGGGTTTCCTCCGGGTGCTCTCATTTCCCTCACAAGTCTAAACACATGGTAAAGGTGAATTGGGTAAGCTTAAAAATGGTCCGTTGTAAATGAGTGTATGGATGTCCCAGTGATGGGTTGCAGCTGGAAGGGCATCCGCCGAATAAAAACATGTGCTGGATAAGTTGGTGGTTCATTCCACCGTGGTGGCCCAAGATTAATAATTTTTTTATTTACATTTAATAAATGCCACCTTGATGAACAGAATAGTTTGTGTTAGTTAGAGATACTCAGAAAAAAACTGAAATTCCAAACATTTGAACGGTAGTGTACAAGCTGATGTGACAGTCGTGTCACGGTAGTTGTAGAAACACATTTTTAAAATCATCTGTGATAGTAATCAAAAAGTTTTTGTTAAAAAATTCAAAAATCAATAAAAATTCATCTATAGCCTAATACAAATATACAATGCAATCCAATATAGTTTCTTAAAAGGCAACTATAAAAATATTTAATAATAAACTTCAGCATATAAATTAAATTGTATTATTTTTTTAAGCAATAATTTAGTTCAATAGTCTAAATCCAACAGCCAATTAAAAAATATCTGAAATGTTGCATTTATTATTCTTGTGAATCAATCATTTGTCAAACAGAATACAACTGTACCACTGTTTACATATAGCTCCATTGTAATACCACACCTCCACAAATTGTAGTCTCAATTTTTTTGTGGTATTTACTTTGTATGAAGATTCAAATACAGTTTTGAATTGTAAATGTAGATATTGATGGCAGCATGAAAGGGCTATTATATTCTGTGCAATGTTTCTATAGGAACAGAGTAAAGAGGTGTTACGTAAGTTGCTGGAACAGGAGACAGCTGCACATTAGAGAGCTGAGCAAGATTGGACAGGCCATTTAATAGCAAAGAATATGTTTAATATACATTGGTTGTAGTTTGAGCTTTTACTTTAAATAAATCCATATAGTCTAATCCAGTGGTTCCCAACCGTTTTCCTATATTTACTATATTATTAATATTTAATATGTATAGAAAATAATATGTATAGAAAATTAATCAGGTTAAGATTTATTAAAATTTGGTTGAATGAATTTTTTACATAAATACACAGAATTTTTTTTTATTCTTTTTTTTTTAAACAAATAAATGCATTTTTTCATCTGTGTGAACGTACACTTTATGTATAACACTGATTGTTATAATAAACATGAACATTACAATAGCTGTGCATTTACTTTCAGGTAGGTACAGATTGTAAGTAAAGATGTACTGTCAATTTCATTATGTTTTTAACAAGGTTAACACAAAGCTAATGTCCACCTTGGGGTTGCATGTCCTTTGACTAGTGATGGAATGTAAGGTGTAATGCCATTGATAGCCAGTCTAAAATCGCTGTGTACTTCCAGTTTGTTGCAGGACTTTGTTTTTATAGCCCCAAAAGTACTGAAGGCTGTCTCAGAGAGGTAGGTGGTACTGAAAGGAAGAATGATTTTTGTAATTGCATAGTTTGCAAGTTTAGGTGTGACAACAGATCCCCTTACTTTCCAAAGCCTTTTGAATCCATTCTCCTGGAAGTACTTTTTTGATACTGATTCAGCTTGAGGTTTACAGGAAAGCTCACCTTTACAGCCAAGGTATACCACATCTTCAAGTCTGGATGTGAAGAGATAAATAACCCACAGCTCTTTGGATAATTTGTCAACATCTGTGAAGCGGGACTTTTAATTCCGCCTATAGTTACGTCATGTGATAAAACTCTGTGCGCAAAGATGCACTCACGTTGTCAGCAGAGTCTTGAAGCAGCAGTGGGAAGTGTTGTACAGTAAATACCTCTATGACATTTTTTTCAGCCCTGTACTCCAGTTTGTGCATAAAAGTACTGATTGCTTCTTTGCAATCTAAGATGGTAGACTCCGAGCCCTGCAGTCTCTTGTTGGTCTTATTAGTAAGAGTGAATATGTCAGCAAGTTATGTTGTTTAAATTCAGAACACAAATGACAGCTGCTCCGACTGTGTGTAGTTTTGTCTTTGCAGAAATTCAAAATTTTATTTCACAGTTCTAGAAACCGCACAAGCACTTTGCCACCCGATAGCCAGTGCACCTCTGTGTGTAGCAGGACAGTTTGGTGCACTTCATCCTCACACAGTTGCGCAAATAATCTCTGGTTGGTACGACAAGCTTTAATGAAGTTTACAACTTTTACAACTGTTGCCAGTGTGTCACTAAGGTCTCTGGACAGTTTTTTACTGGTGAGTGCTTAGCGATGGATCATACAGTGGAAGATTACACAGTGTGGGCTCTTTTCCATCAAACGGCTGTTAAATCCCTTATTTCTACCCATCATCGCAGCAGCCCCATCCGTGCAGCAAACGACGAGGTAAAAATCAACAGTGTTACATGAAGGCTGAGGCAGTGTTAGAATCCATTTGCAGAAGTTTAATATAGGGTTTGTACTGAGACATAAACGTGTAAACAGGCAGAGAGTCGGTAACAGGTAAGGAGTCCGGATCTTTCATCAAACACAAGAAAATTCGAACAGAATTAGTAATAAGGCAATCAATTGGTCAAGGCAATAACGAACAGTTCAAAACATAGCAAAAGGGCAAAGACAAGGAACATACATGAAAAAAACAGGCCAGGTCATACACAGGATAGCAGTCATGAAAGTCACTTGGAACAACGCTCGGTAAGGCAGGTAAACTGGCAATACTTCGCCAAGTATCAGTGTCTGAGTCCTCGCTGAAATATGCTCCAAACCAAAAGTGAGCTAATTGAGTCAGTACTCGGGCAAGGGTTCTCTCTGCTGGCGTGGCATTACGGACCCCCGCCGACGTGGGTGCAAGTGGTCTAGGTGCTGGGTGGTCGGGCCTGGCTCAATAAAACTCCTCGATGAGAGAACGGTGCAGAATGTCCTGGGCAGATACCCATGATCTCCTCTCTGGTCAATACCCTTCCCAGTCCACCAGATATTGGAGCTGACTCCCTCTTCATCTCAACTCCAGCAACACATTCACCCTGTACACTGAGTTTCCATCAATGTCCAATGGCGAGGGTGGTTCTGGGACCTCCTGGCGGGGTCAGCCTCTAAGTGGAGCAGGGATACATGAAAGGAAGGCGATATGCGGTAGATTAACAGGAAGCTCTAACTGGTAAGTAACCTCATTTATTTTTTTCAGAATTTTGAAAGGGCCAATGTACCTTGGGCTGAGCTTCCTATATAAATGTCATTTATTGGCCTGGAACTCCTGTGTTCTCACAGCTCGCTGGAGACGAACATGGGCACTGTCCTACACCTTCTCACTACGCCGGATCCATTCGTTGACACCTGGAACTGAAGAAGGCTCTCCAGACCACAGGAATAATGGAGATTGGAAACCCAGGATGCACTGAAAAGGAATGAGGCCTGTCGGTTAGTGAGTTTTGAGCATATTCTGCCCATCTTAAGAACACAGACCAGCGATGTTGTTCACAACTGCAGTAGGTCCTGAGATTTTGGCCTATCTTCTGATTGAGACGTTCAACTTGACCATTAGCTTGGGGATGTTCTGATATTCATAGTGCCCCCTAGTGGTGATAAAATGGCATTAGGAAGCAAATCAATGGCACAGTCCCAGGAGTGGTGTGGAAGAAGTTGAGTCGCCTTAGTTTTGCTAAACACTTCTGACAAATCCTGATAACAATCAGGAATAGCCACCGTTTTATAGGTTTCCGGACTCTCAATCCTGGTTGTCAGACATTTTGGGGTTTCATGAAGATACATTTCTCTGAGCAGAAAGGGGACTAATAAGTCAATTCTTCACAATGCCAGGAAATTTCAGGGTCATGAATAAACAGCCAAGGGTGTCCTAGAACAATTTCCTACTTGGGTGAGTCGACAATGTAGAAAGTGATAGATTTTTGATGTAGTGCTCCAATGTAGAAAGTGATAGTTTGAGTTTGCTGAGCTATCCCATTGCCAATTGTATCATTTATTGCTTTGATTTTAATGGGTGGAATGCAGGAGTGAACGGGAATATTGTACTTTGTTATGACATCCTTACTGATCAAATTCAGTGCTGCTCCAGAATCAATAATCGCTGACAAGTCAATTGCAGTTTTTATGTGGGCATCCAAAGCTGCGATTACCCTCCTCTCTGCAATAGTAACACAATTGGAGATGTCGACGTCTTTCTTTCTCTCTTCTTCAGAGACGGGATACATTAAGCTGCATGGGTTTATCTGGAGAAGTTGTTTTAGAGGAATGCATGGAACTGGTAATATCCTGGATAACTGTGCTGCTTTTATGTCAGTGTGTGTTACGGGAAGCAGACGGACAAACAAGGGGTGTAAGTATAAATGATGTTTATTACAACAGATGAGCAAAGTGGATAATAATTGAGAGTTGAATGGAGTTTGGAGGAACTGATGATCCTCTTTGCCAGGTGAGAGGATAGACACTGAAGGATGACCGAATGCACACACCAGAGGACTTGCGGGGAAGACAGACTAACGAGACACACAACGCTGACAGGACACCGGGAACACTGGACAGACTGGAAGAAAACAGAGTTAAGGTAAGTATATTTGCTGAGATCGCAGGGGAGTGAAACCTAGGAAGTGGTTCACTCAGAGTCCGCTTCGTAGGAACGAGACCGGACAATGAGTGAAGTGAGGTGTGTGCTTATATAGTGAATGGGAGTGATTGGGTGCAGCTGTGCATGGTTAATACTCAGGTGAAGGTGCTCAATGCGTGATGTTGGTAGAAGAGCCTGGCCAATCCGTGACATTACCCCCCTCCCCAGGGCCCGCTCCTGAGGGCCTGAACCTCCGACGTCGTGGTGGTCTACCTCGTCCTCGAGGTGCTGGAAATTCTGGGTGATTGGAGTGGAACTCTTCCATAAGTGCGGGATCTAATATATCGGATCTAGGGACCCATGACCTTTCTTCGGGACCGTATCCTTCTCAGTCGACGAGGTACTCAAGCTGACCACCACGACGCCGGGACCGTAGGATGTCCTTGACTTGGTAGATGGCCCCTTCTTCTAACATCAGTGGGGGAGGAGGTTCCTCTTCATGACCAGGCTCTGTGGAGGGAATCAGAGGGTCGTGAAAGGGTTTCAGAAGGGACACGTGGAATGTGGGGTGGATTCTGTACTGTGGAGGTAACTGTAACTTATGTGACGGGGTTGACCTGTTCCAGGATGGTGAAGGGACCAACAAATCTGGGACTTAGTTTTCGGGAGGGCAGTCGCAAACGGATATCTCGAGTGGAAAGCCAGACCTTCTGCCCTGGAGTATAGATGGGACCTGGAATCCTCCTCTTATCGGATACCTCCTTTGTTCTGCGTACTGCCCTCTGAAGATGGTGATGAGCATCGTCCCAGACTCTCTCGCTCTCCCGGAACCAGTAATCCACTGCGAGGACATCAGATGGTGCGCCATCCCATGGAAAGAGTGGAGGTTGGAACCCTAGGATACATTGGAATGGCGTAAGTCCGGTGGTAGGTTGCCGCAGGGAATTCTGGGCGTATTCCGCCCAGCCCAGAAACTGGCTCCAGGAGTTTTGGTGACCGTGACAGAAGGTCCTGTGGAACCGCCCCACTTCCTGAATTTTCCTCTCTGTCTGGCCGTTGGTTTGAGGGTGATAGCCAGACGAGAGGCTTACGGTCACACGTAGGAGTCTGAAGAATGCTTTCCATAGTCTGGAGATAAATTGGGGTCCTCGGTCCGAGACTATATCTTCTGGTAACCCAAAATTTCGAAAGACGTGGTTGAACAGGTTTTCGGCGGTCTCTAGGGCTGTGGGTAGACCTTTCAAAGGAATCAACCGACAGAATTTTGAGAATCGATCTACGATGACTAGAATGCAGGTGTTACCTTCAGACAATGGGAGGTCTGTCATGAAGTCAACTCCTAGGTGTGACCAGGGGCGGTTTGGGATGGGCAATGGATGGAGTTTACCAGCAGGTAGATGTCGAGGACTCTTCGACATAGCGCATTCTCTGCAACCTTGGACGTATCTCCTCACATCCCTCGCCATGTTCGGCCACCAAAAGCGTTGGGATAGCAGCGAGAGGGTGTTGTTGGCCCCAGGATGCCCTGTGCCCAGAGACGTATGGCTGGAATGAATGAGATCTACCCGTTGATTTTCAGGGATGAAGCGTCGATTGGGGGGACAGCCCGGTGGAGTTCTGGATTCTGGAGTGGCAACTACTGTTGGAGCGGACCATTGGATGGGACAGATAGTGATCTGATCGGGAAGGATCTTGGCCGGTGTCTCAATGGTTTCATGCTGGTCGTGAATTCTAGAAAGTGCGTCTGCTCGGATATTTTTTGATCCTGGTTGATATGATATAGAGAACTGAAATCTGGAGAAGAACAATGACCAACGGGCCTGACGAGGACAGAGTCTTTTAGCATCTTTTAAGTACTGTAGGTTTTTATGATCTGTGATTACCTGGAACGAATGTTTGGCCCCCTCCAACCAGTGTCGCCACTCCTCCAGGGCGAGCTTGATGGCAAGAAGTTCTCGATTTCCGATGTCATAGTTCCTTTCCGCCGGGCTGAGCTTCCGGGAGAAATAGGCACACGGATGGAGTAATGAGGGAGTACCGTGGTACTGGGATAGGATGGCTCCCACTCCGGTGGTCGATGCATCCACTTCGACCACAAAAGGCAAGTCAGGATCAGGATGAGTCAGGAGTGGAGCTTGAGGGAAGGAGTCTTTGAGGTTTTGGAAGGCTGCGGCGGCTTCGGGAGGCCAGGGTATTGTTTTGGGTTTGTTTTTTAACAGAGTGGTGAGCGGAGCGGTGATGAGACTGTAATTATGGATGAAACGTCGATAGAAATTGGCAAATCCTAGGAAACGTTGGAGTTCCTTTATGGTTTTGGGTTCTGGCCAGGAGATGACAGAGGTAACCTTCCCCTCGTCCATACGAAGCCCACTCTGATCGATGATGTACCCCAAGAACTGAACAGATGGTAAGTGGAAGGAGCATTTTTCAGCCTTGAGATACAAATGATGTCTCCTGAGGGTTTTCAGGACCTCCGCAACGTGGTGGCGATGTTCGGCCTCACTCCGGGAGTAAATCAGGATATCATCGATGTAGACTATGACGAAGAGATAGAGGAACTCCCGGAGGACTTCGTGGATGAAGTTTTGGAATACGGAGGGGGCGTTAACCAGACCATAGGGCATGACCAGATACTCGTAGTGTCCAGTAGGGGTCAGAAACCCAGTCTTCCACTCGTCCCCCTCACGTATTCTCACCAGGTTGTAGGCGCTGCGGAGGTCCAACTTGGTGAAAATTTTGGCGGATCTGAGTTGTTCCAGGGCCGCCGGGACGAGAGGAAGGGGATAACGGAATTTGACGGTACCTTGGTTTAGGATTCGGTAGTAGATACATGGCCGCAGCCCTCCATCCTTCTTAGCCACGAAGAAGAAACTTGAGGCAGCGGGTGACGTGGAAGGGCGGATATACCCCTGACTCAGAGCCTCCTGAATGTACTCCTCCATGGCCTTTGTTTCCGGAAGGTACAACGGGTAGATCCTACCTCTGGGCATAGGAGCATCTGGAAGCAGGTCAATGGCGCAGTCCCATGGCCGATGTGGAGGTAGCTGGGAAGCTCTCTTGGGGCAAAATACGTCCTCGTATGAGGAGTAGATCTTCGGGATCTGAATGGATCGTTTCTCGACTGGACTTTCGACAGACGTGACGTAGACAGTAAGGGGTCTTTGAATTTGTAAGGGTAGATCGGGAAAACAGCTGGATCTGCATTCTTCACCCCAAGAGAGGATGGGATCGTGCTTCACCAGCCACGGGCGCCCTAAGATGATATCCATCGATGCACCCTCCAGAACCAGAAATTGAATCTCCTCTTTGTGGAGCAGTCCTACTTGGAGATTGACGGATTCACATTTTCGATGGATACGTGCCTGAGAATGGATATCGTTGGTTATGGGTTGAATCTGGTAGACGTGCGTCGAGGCTTCGGTGTTAAGCTGCGGTCGGCGACAGAGGGCGTGCGAGATGAAATTTCCAGCTGACCCGGAGTCGATGAGGGCCGTGACTGAAACTGAGACAGAAGGGGTAGTTAACTGGACATTAGTGGTGAGAGGATGCATCTTTTCAATGGGAGAACTGAACAAACTCACCACAGAGCGTGCTGGACGAATGGGACAGTCCAGCCTGACATGTCCTTCGGCACCACAGTACATGCACAGACCCCGGGTCAGCCTCCTCTGTCGCTCAGTGATCGTGAGTCTACCAGATTCTATGATCATTGGTTCTGGTTCTGGAGGGACGGCTGGCTCTGGCGAACGGAGGAGTGCTTGGGATACTGGTGGAGTATCATGCTGGTAGACCCTCAGACGATCGGAACAGCGCAGAGAGTGTTGGATGAACTTCTCCAACCCCATCGTGTCGTCGAGGGCGGCCAACTGTAACCGGAGGCTGGGCTCTAGTCCGAGCCGGTAGGTTGTGAGGAGGGATCGCTCATTCCATCCGCTCGCAGCAGCCAGAGTTCGGAATCTGAGAGCATACTCCTGAGTGGACATGGCTCCCTGTTTGAGATGGTATAACTGTTCTCCGGCTGCTACTTCAGCATCCGCGCGACTAAAAACCTCCTTGAAATACTGGGTGAATGACTGAATGGAATTTGTTACCGGCCCAGACTGTTGCCAGATGATTTCAGCCCACCGAAGAGCCGATCCAGAGAGAAGGGAGATGATGAAAGCGATTTTGGACCGATCTGTAGGGTATAACTCGGGTTGCATAGTGAATACCAGAGAACATTGTAAGAGAAATCCATTGCACTCCTCCGCCCCGCCAGAGTAGGGCGCTGGTCAAGCCATGGGACTGGATGAGTAGGTGGACGGTGAAGAAGTGCTCGGTGCTGGTGGTGCTTCGGGAAGTGGAGCAGATGGTAGTAGCACTCTCTTCAAAGAATCCACCAACTCCTGAAGGGGATCGTGAGTGCTCATGCTGTTGATAGTTGAGGGTCCGGTCTTCTGTTACGGGAAGCAGACGGACAAACAAGGGGTGTAAGTATAAATTAGTGTTAATTAGCCGGAGTGTTACAACCCAGAAACAGATCACCACATACCCAAATCAAAAGCCATGGATGAACAAGGAGGTGCGCCTCCTGCTGAATGCACGCAACACTGCCTTCAGATCAGGGGATGCACAGGCCTACAGCACTTCCAGGGCTAATCTGAAGAGGGGCATCAAAAAGGCCAAGCACTGCTACAAGCTAAAGCTAGAGGAGCACTTTTCCAACTCTGATCCTCGGCGCATGTGGCAGGGCATCCAGGCCATCAGCAACTACAAACCCAGCCAGTCCACCCCCACAGCCACTAATGTCTCCTTCCTGAACGAGCTAAATGACTTTTATGCACGCTTTGAAAGAGACAATACAGAACCCTACACCAGGAACACTACCTCAACCGACCACTCAACTATCACACTCACCTCCTCAGAAGTCTACACCGCACTGAGTCGGATCAATGTGCGTAAGGCTGCTGGACCAGACGGTATTCCTGGGCGCGTCCTCAAAGCATGTGCAGAACAGCTCGCTGGGGTATTCACAGACATTTTCAACCTGTCACTTAACCTAGCAACTGTGCCAACATGCTTTAAAACCACCTCTATTGTGCCAGTGCCCAAACACTCCAGCCCAACATGCCTGAATGACTACCGCCCTGTAGCACTCACACCCATCATCGTGAAGTGCTTCGAGCGGTTGGTCCTGGCACATCTGAAAGACTCTCTGCCATCCACACTGGACCCACATCAGTTTGCCTACCGTGGCAACAGGAGCACAGAAGATGCCGTCTCCATAGCACTGCACTCTGTCCTCACACACCTGGACAATAAAAACACTTATGCACGAATGCTGTTTGTTGACTTCAGCTCAGCATTCAACACTGTCATACCCTCTAAGTTACTGATCAAACTCAGAGACCTGGATATCAACGCGTCTCTCTGCAACTGGATTATGGACTTTCTGACTAACAGACCTCAGAATGTTAGATCAGGCCACATCTGCTCCACCACCGTCACACTCAACACTGGTGTACCACAGGGCTGCGTGCTGAGCCCCTTCCTCTACTCCCTTTTTACCATCGACTGTAGGCCTGTGAACAGATCCAACACCATCATCAAATTTGCAGATGACACCACAGTGATTGGTCTAATCAGCAATAATGATGAGACTGCCTACAGGGAGGAGATACAGCATCTGGCCATTTGGTGCACCGACAATAATCTGCTCCTTAACACCAGCAAGACCAAGGAGCTCATTGTGGACTTCAGGAAGGGACGAACAGGCTCACATGATCCTATCTACATTAATGGGATGGCCGTTGAGCCTGTCTCATCCTTCAAGTTCCTGGGGACCCACATCTCTAAGGACCTTTCCTGGACCACCAACACCTCCAGCCTGGTCAAGAAGGCTCACCAGCGCCTATTCTTCTTGAGGCAACTTAAGAAGAACCAGCTTTCATCAGCCGTCTTGGTGAACTTCTACCGCTGCACAATAAAAAGCATCCTGACCAACTGCGTCACAGTCTGGTATGGAAGCTGCTCTGTTGCTGAGCGTAAGGCACTGCAGCGAGTGGTGAAAACTGCCCAACGCATCACAGGGACTACACTGCCAGCCATAGAGGATATCCAGAAGACGCAGTATTCTTAAGGACGCCTCTCACCCTGCTCACAGACTGTTTTCTCTCCTGCCTTCCGGCAGGCGCTTCAGGCTCCCCCGGACAAAAACCAGCAGACTGAGGAACAGCTTTTTCCCTAGAGCTGTCTTCCTTTTGAACTCTGCCCCTCACTGACTCTTTTGCCCCCCCAATACACCCCCCACACTCCTCTAACTTATACTCCTCACAATCACTGCACTATTTAACATTTGCACATTTAAAGTTTGCACATATTCATTGCACTAATTCACTTATTTGAACTGGACATACCCACTGCACATGGACATTTATAATTATGTTTATCTATCTGCACACTTCTGCTATTAATAGCATCCTGTACATATATTCATTTATTGTAAATCTGTTCATAGCTAATACAACCTGTATATAATGTTTATAGTACATCCATCTGTAAATATCACCATAGTTTTTCTATAACTGCACTTTATAACTTATACCTATATCCTGCACTTGCTGCTATTGCACTGCTGGTTAGACCTAAACTGCATTTCGTTGCCTTGTACCTGTACATGTGTAATGACAATAAAGTTGAATCTAATCTAATCTAATCTAAAATGATGTTTATTACAACAGATGAGCAAAGTGGATAATAATTGAGAGTTGAATGGAGTTTGGAGGAACTGATGATCCTCTTTGCCAGGTGAGAGGATAGACACTGAAGGATGACCGAATGCACACACCAGAGGACTTGCGGGGAAGACAGACTGACGAGACACACAACGCTGACAGGACACCGGGAACACTGGACAGACTGGAAGGAAACAGAGTTAAGGTAAGTATATTTGCTGAGATCGCAGGGGAGTGAAACCTAGGAAGTGGTTCACTCAGAGTCCGCTTCGTAGGAACGAGACCGGACAATGAGTGAAGTGAGGTGTGTGCTTATATAGTGAATGGGAGTGATTGGGTGCAGCTGTGCGTGGTTAATACTCAGGTGAAGGTGCTCGATGCGTGATGTTGGTGGAAGAGCCTGGCCAATCCGTGACAGTGTGCGCCAT